>NW_027194637.1:0-300000 GCF_032444005.1 Ranitomeya imitator
GAGTGTATGGTTATAGATTGTAGGGTATAGAGTGTAGGGTATAGAGTGTAGAGTGTAGGGTATAGAGTGTAGAGTGTAGGGTATAGAGTGTATGGTATAGAGTGTATGGTATAGATTGTAGGGTATAGAGTGTAGGGTATAGAGTGTAGAGTGTATGGTATAGAGTGCAGGGGATAGAGTGTAGAGTGTGAGGTATAGAGTGTAGGGTATAGAGTGTATGGTATAGAGTGTATGGTATAGATTGTAGGGTATAGAGTGTAGGGTATAGAGTGTAGAGTGTAGGGTATAGAGTGTAGGGTATAGAGTGTAGAGTGTAGGGTATAGAGTGTAGAGTGTAGGGTATAGAGTGTAGGGTATAGAGTGTATGGTATAGAGTGTATAGTATAGATTGTAGGGTATAGAGTGTAGGGTATAGAGTGTAGAGTGTATGGTATAGAGTGCAGGAGATAGAGTGTAGAGTGTGAGATATAGAGTGTAGGGTATAGAGTGTATGTATAGCGTGTATGGTATAGATTGTAGGGTATAGAGTGTAGGGTTACAGTGTAGAGTGTAGGGTATAGAGTGTAGAGTGTAGGGTATAGAGTGTAGGGTATAGAGTGTAGGGTATAGAGTGTAGAGTGTAGGGTATAGAGTGTAGGGTATAGAGTGTATGGTATAAAGTGTATGGTATAGATTGTAGGGTATAGAGTGTAGGGTATAGAGTGTAGAGTGTAGGGTATAGAGTGTAGAGTGTAGGGTATAGAGTGTAGGGTATAGAATGTAGAGTGTAGGGTATAGAGTGTAGGGTATAG
Source organism: Ranitomeya imitator (assembly GCF_032444005.1). Taxonomy (NCBI): domain Eukaryota; kingdom Metazoa; phylum Chordata; class Amphibia; order Anura; family Dendrobatidae; genus Ranitomeya; species Ranitomeya imitator. The sequence goes on from NW_027194637.1 coordinate 792, forward strand.
AGTGTAGAGTGTATGGTATAGAGTGCAGGGGATAGAGTGTAGAGTGTGAGATATAGAGTGTAGGGTATAGAGTGTATGGTATAGCGTGTATGGTATAGATTGTAGGGTATAGAGTGTAGGGGTATACAGTGTAGAGTGTAGGGTATAGAGTGTAGAGTGTAGGGTATAGAGTGTAGGGTATAGAGTGTAGGGTATAGAGTGTAGAGTGTAGGGTACAGAGTGTAGCGTTTAGAGTGTAGGGTATAGAGTGTAGGTATAGATTGTAGGGTATAGAGTGTAGAGTGTAGGGTATAGAGTGTAGGGTATAGAGTGTAGAGTGTAGGGTATAGAGTGTATATTGTAGGGTAAAAAGTGTAGGGTATAGAGAGTATGGTATAGAGTGTAGGGAATAGAGTGTATGGTATAGAGTGTATGGTATAGATTGTAGGGTATAGAGTGTAGGGTATAGAGTGTAGAGTGTAGGGTATAGAGTGTAGAGTGTAGGGTATAGAGTGTATGGTATAGAGTGTATGGTATAGATTGTAGGGTATAGAGTGTAGGGTATAGAGTGTAGAGTGTAGGGTATAGAGTGTAGAGTGTAGGGTATAGAGTGTAGGGTATAGAGTGTAGAGTGTAGGGTATAGAGTGTAGAGTATAGAGTGTAGAGTGTATGGTATAGAGTGCAGGGGATAGAGTGTAGAGTGTAGGGTATAGAGTGTAGGGTATAGAGTGTAGAGTGTAGGGTATAGAGTGTAGGGTTTAGAGAGTAGGGTATAGAGTGTAGAGTGTAGGGTATAGAGTGTAGAGTGTAGGGTATAGAGTGTAGGGTATAGAGTGTAGAGTGTAGGGTATAGAGTGTAGTGTTTAGATAGTTGGGTATAGAGTGTAGAGTGTAGGGTATAGAGTATAGAGTGTAGGGTATAGAGTGTAGGGTATAGAGTGTAGAGTGTAGGGTATAAAGTGTAGAGAGTAGGGTGTAGAGTGTAGGGTATAGAGTGTAGGTTATAGAGTGTAGGGTATAGATTGTAGATTGTAGGGTGTAGATTGTAGGTTATAGAGTGTAGAGTGTAGGGTATAAAGTGTAGAGAGTAGGGTATAGAGTGTAGGTTATAGAGTGTAGGGTATAGAGTGTAGGGTGTAGAGTGTAGGGTATAGAGTGTAAGGTATAGAGTGTACGGTATAAAGTGTATGTTATAGAGTGTAGGGTATAGAGTGTAGAGTGTAGGGTATAGAGTGTAGGGTATAGAGTGTAGGGTATAGAGTGTATGGTATAGAGTGTAGGGTATAGAGTGTAGAGTGTAGGGTACAGAGTGTAGCGTTTAGAGTGTAGGGTATAGAGTGTAGGGTATAGATTGTAGGGTATAGAGTGTAGAGTGTAGGGTATAGAGTGTAGGGTATAGAGTGTAGAGTGTAGGGTATAGAGTGTATATTGTAGGGTAAAAAGTGTAGGGTATAGAGAGTATGGTATAGAGTGTAGGGAATAGAGTGTAGAGTGTAGGGAATAGAGTGTAGAGTGTAGGGTATAAAGTGTAGAGAGTAGGGTAAAGAGTGTAGGGTATAGAGTGTAGGTTATAGAGTGTAGGGTATAGAGTGTAGAGTGTAGGGTGTAGAGTGTAGGGTATAGAGTGTAAGGTATAGAGTGTAGGGTATAAAGTGTACGGTATAGAGTGTAGGGTATAGATTGTAGGGTATAGAGTGTAGATTGTAGGGTATAGAGTCTATGGTATAGAGTGTAGAGTGTAGGGTATAGAGTGTATAGTGTAGGGTAAAGACTGTAGGGTATAGAGTGTATGGTATAGAGTGTAGGGAATAGAGTGTAGAGTGTAGGGTATAGAGTGTATGGTATAGAGTGTAGGGTATAGAGTGTAGAGTGTAGGGTATAGAGTGTAGGGTATAGAGTGTAGGGTATAGAGTGTAGAGTGTAGGGATTAGAGTGTAGGGTATAGAGTGTAGGGTATATAGTGTAGAATGTACGGTATAGAGTGTATTGTATAGAGTATAGAGTGTAGGGTATAGAGTATAGAGTGTAGGGTATAGAGTGTAAGGTATAGAGTGTAAAGTGTAGAGTGTATGGTATAGAGTGTAGAGTGTAGGGTATAGAGTGTAGGGTATAGAGTGTATGGAATAGAGTGTAGGGTATAGAGTGTTGAGTGTAGGGTATAGAGTGTAGGGTATAGAGCGTAGGGTGTAGGGTATAGAGTGTAGGGTATAGAGTGTAGGGTATAGAGTTTAGAGTGTAGGGTACAGGGTGTATGGTATAGAGTGTAGGGTGTATGGTATAGAGTGCAGGGGATAGAGTGTAGAGTGTGAGGTATAGAGTGTAGGGTATAGAGTGTATGGTATAGAGTGTATGGTATAGATTGTAATGTATAGAGTGTAGGGTATAGAGTGTAGAGTGTAGGGTATAGAGTGTAGAGTGTAGGGTATAGAGTGTAGGGTATAGAGGGTATGATATAGAGTGTATGGTATAGAGTGTATGGTATAGAGTGTACGGTATAGAGTGTAGGGTATAGAGTGTAGAGTGTAGGGTATAGAGTGTAGGGTATAGAGTGTAGGGTATAGAGTGTAGGGTATAGAGTGTAGGGTGTAGAGTTTAGGGTATAGAGTGTAGCGTGTAGGGTATAGAGTGTATGGTATAGAGTGTAGAGTGTAGGGTATAGAGTGTATGGTATAGAGTGTAGGGTGTAGAATGTATGTTATAGAGTGTAGGGTATAGAGTGTATGGTATGGAGATTAGAGTGTAGGGCATATAGTGTATGGTATAGAGTGTATGGTATAGAGTGTAGGGTATAGAGTGTAGAGTGTAGGGTATAGAGTGTATGGTATAGAGTGTAGGGTATAGAGTGTAGAGTGTAGGGTATAGAGTGTAGGGTATAGAGTGTAGGATATAGCGTGTAGGGTATAGAGTGTAGGGTATAGATTGTAGGGTATAGAGTGTAGGGTATAAAGTGTAGAGTGTAGGGTATAGAGTGAATGGTATAGAATGTAGAGTGTATGGTATAGAGTGTATGGTATAGAGTGTAGGGTGTAGAATGTATGTTATAGAGTGTAGGGTATAGAGTGTATGGTATGGAGATTAGAGTGTAGGGCATAGAGTGTAGGGTATAGAGTGTATGGTATAGAGTGTAGGGTATAGAGTGTAGAGTGTAGGGTATAGAGTGTAGGGTATAGAGTGTAGGATATAGAGTGTATGGTATAGAGTGTAGGTTATAGAGTGTAGAGTGTAGGGTATAGAGTGTAGAGTGTAGGGTATAGAGTGTAGGGTATAGAGTGTAGGGTATAGAGTGTAGAGTGTAGGGTATAGAGTGTAGGGTATAGAGTGTATGGTATAAAGTGTATGGTATAGATTGTAGGGTATAGAGTGTAGGGTATAGAGTGTAGAGTGTAGGGTATAGAGTGTAGAGTGTAGGGTATAGAGTGTAGGGTATAGAATGTAGAGTGTAGGGTATAGAGTGTAGGGTATAGAGTGTAGAGTGTATGGTATAGAGTGCAGGGGATAGAGTGTAGAGTGTGAGATATAGAGTGTAGGGTATAGAGTGTATGGTATAGCGTGTATGGTATAGATTGTAGGGTATAGAGTGTAGGGTATACAGTGTAGAGTGTAGGGTATAGAGTGTAGAGTGTAGGGTATAGAGTGTAGGGTATAGAGTGTAGGGTATAGAGTGTAGAGTGTAGGGTACAGAGTGTAGCGTTTAGAGTGTAGGGTATAGAGTGTAGGGTATAGATTGTAGGGTATAGAGTGTAGAGTGTAGGGTATAGAGTGTAGGGTATAGAGTGTAGAGTGTAGGGTATAGAGTGTATATTGTAGGGTAAAAAGTGTAGGGTATAGAGAGTATGGTATAGAGTGTAGGGAATAGAGTGTATGGTATAGAGTGTATGGTATAGATTGTAGGGTATAGAGTGTAGGGTATAGAGTGTAGAGTGTAGGGTATAGAGTGTATGGTATAGAGTGTATGGTATAGATTGTAGGGTATAGAGTGTAGGGTATAGAGTGTAGAGTGTAGGGTATAGAGTGTAGAGTGTAGGGTATAGAGTGTAGGGTATAGAGTGTAGAGTGTAGGGTATAGAGTGTAGAGTATAGAGTGTAGAGTGTATGGTATAGAGTGCAGGGGATAGAGTGTAGAGTGTAGGGTATAGAGTGTAGGGTATAGAGTGTAGAGTGTAGGGTATAGAGTGTAGGGTTTAGAGAGTAGGGTATAGAGTGTAGAGTGTAGGGTATAGAGTGTAGAGTGTAGGGTATAGAGTGTAGGGTATAGAGTGTAGAGTGTAGGGTATAGAGTGTAGTGTTTAGATAGTTGGGTATAGAGTGTAGAGTGTAGGGTATAGAGTATAGAGTGTAGGGTATAGAGTGTAGGGTATAGAGTGTAGAGTGTAGGGTATAAAGTGTAGAGAGTAGGGTGTAGAGTGTAGGGTATAGAGTGTAGGTTATAGAGTGTAGGGTATAGATTGTAGATTGTAGGGTGTAGATTGTAGGTTATAGAGTGTAGAGTGTAGGGTATAAAGTGTAGAGAGTAGGGTATAGAGTGTAGGTTATAGAGTGTAGGGTATAGAGTGTAGGGTGTAGAGTGTAGGGTATAGAGTGTAAGGTATAGAGTGTACGGTATAAAGTGTATGTTATAGAGTGTAGGGTATAGAGTGTAGAGTGTAGGGTATAGAGTGTAGGGTATAGAGTGTAGGGTATAGAGTGTATGGTATAGAGTGTAGGGTATAGAGTGTAGAGTGTAGGGTACAGAGTGTAGCGTTTAGAGTGTAGGGTATAGAGTGTAGGGTATAGATTGTAGGGTATAGAGTGTAGAGTGTAGGGTATAGAGTGTAGGGTATAGAGTGTAGAGTGTAGGGTATAGAGTGTATATTGTAGGGTAAAAAGTGTAGGGTATAGAGAGTATGGTATAGAGTGTAGGGAATAGAGTGTAGAGTGTAGGGAATAGAGTGTAGAGTGTAGGGTATAAAGTGTAGAGAGTAGGGTAAAGAGTGTAGGGTATAGAGTGTAGGTTATAGAGTGTAGGGTATAGAGTGTAGAGTGTAGGGTGTAAAGTGTAGGGTATAGAGTGTAAGGTATAGAGTGTAGGGTATAAAGTGTACGGTATAGAGTGTAGGGTATAGATTGTAGGGTATAGAGTGTAGATTGTAGGGTATAGAGTCTATGGTATAGAGTGTAGAGTGTAGGGTATAGAGTGTATAGTGTAGGGTAAAGAGTGTAGGGTATAGAGTGTATGGTATAGAGTGTAGGGAATAGAGTGTAGAGTGTAGGGTATAGAGTGTATGGTATAGAGTGTAGGGTATAGAGTGTAGAGTGTAGGGTATAGAGTGTAGGGTATAGAGTGTAGGGTATAGAGTGTAGAGTGTAGGGATTAGAGTGTAGGGTATAGAGTGTAGGGTATATAGTGTAGAATGTACGGTATAGAGTGTATTGTATAGAGTATAGAGTGTAGGGTATAGAGTATAGAGTGTAGGGTATAGAGTGTAAGGTATAGAGTGTAAAGTGTAGAGTGTATGGTATAGAGAGTAGAGTGTAGGGTATAGAGTGTAGGGTATAGAGTGTATGGAATAGAGTGTAGGGTATAGAGTGTTGAGTGTAGGGTATAGAGTGTAGGGTATAGAGCGTAGGGTGTAGGGTATAGAGTGTAGGGTATAGAGTGTAGGGTATAGAGTTTAGAGTGTAGGGTACAGGGTGTATGGTATAGAGTGTAGGGTGTATGGTATAGAGTGCAGGGGATAGAGTGTAGAGTGTGAGGTATAGAGTGTAGGGTATAGAGTGTACGGTATAGAGTGTATGGTATAGATTGTAATGTATAGAGTGTAGGGTATAGAGTGTAGAGTGTAGGGTATAGAGTGTAGAGTGTAGGGTATAGAGTGTAGGGTATAGAGGGTATGATATAGAGTGTATGGTATAGAGTGTATGGTATAGAGTGTACGGTATAGAGTGTAGGGTATAGAGTGTAGAGTGTAGGGTATAGAGTGTAGGGTATAGAGTGTAGGGTATAGAGTGTAGGGTATAGAGTGTAGGGTGTAGAGTTTAGGGTATAGAGTGTAGCGTGTAGGGTATAGAGTGTATGGTATAGAGTGTAGAGTGTAGGGTATAGAGTGTATGGTATAGAGTGTAGGGTGTAGAATGTATGTTATAGAGTGTAGGGTATAGAGTGTATGGTATGGAGATTAGAGTGTAGGGCATATAGTGTATGGTATAGAGTGTATGGTATAGAGTGTAGGGTATAGAGTGTAGAGTGTAGGGTATAGAGTGTAGGGTATAGAGTGTAGGATATAGCGTGTAGGGTATAGAGTGTAGGGTATAGATTGTAGGGTATAGAGTGTAGGGTATAAAGTGTAGAGTGTAGGGTATAGAGTGAATGGTATAGAATGTAGAGTGTATGGTATAGAGTGTATGGTATAGAGTGTAGGGTGTAGAATGTATGTTATAGAGTGTAGGGTATAGAGTGTATGGTATGGAGATTAGAGTGTAGGGCATAGAGTGTAGGGTATAGAGTGTATGGTATAGAGTGTAGGGTATAGAGTGTAGAGTGTAGGGTATAGAGTGTAGGGTATAGAGTGTAGGATATAGAGTGTATGGTATAGAGTGTAGGTTATAGAGTGTAGAGTGTAGGGTATAGAGTGTAGGGTATAGAGTGTATTGTAAAGAGTGTAAGGTATAGATTGTAAGGTATAGAGTGTATAGCGTAGAGTATAGAGTGTAGGGTATAGAGTGTATGGTGTAGAGTGTAGGGTATAGAGTGTATAGTGTAGGGTATAGAGTGTAGGGTATAGAGTGTAGAGTGTAGAGTGTGGGGTATAGAGTGTATGGTATAGAGTGTATGGTGTAGAGTGTATGGTATAGAGTGTAGGGTATAGAGTGTATGGAATAGAGTGTAGGGTATAGAGTGTAGATTGTAGGGTATAAAGTGTAGGGTGTAGAGTGTAGGGTATAGAGTGTAGGGTATAGATTGTAGGGTATAGAGTGTAGGGAATAGAGTGTAGAGTGTATGGTATAGAGTGTAGGGTATAGAGTGTAGAGTGTAGGGTATAGAGTGTAGGGTATAGAGTGTAGGGTATAGAGTGTAGGGTGTAGAGTGTAGGGTATAGAGTGTAGGGTATAGAGTGTAGGGTATAGAGTGTAGAGTGTAGGGATTAGAGTGCAGGGTATAGAGTGTAGAGTATAGAGTGTAGAATGAACGGTATAGAGTGTAGGGTATAGAGTATAGAGTGTAGGGTATAGAGTGTAAAGTGTAGAGTGTAGGGTATAGAGTGTAGAGTGTAGGGTATAGAGTGTAGGGTATAGAGTGTATGGAATAGAGTGTAGGGTATAGAGTGTAGAGTTTAGGGTATAGAGTGTAGGGTATAGAGCGTAGGGTGTAGGGTATAGAGTGTAGGGTATAGAGTGTAGGGTATAGAGTGTAGAGTGTAGGGTATAGAGTGTATGGTATAGAGTGTAGGGTGTAGAGTGTAGGGTATAGAGTGTAGAGTGTAGGGTATAGAGTGTAGAGTGTAGGGTATAGAGTGTAGGGTGTAGAGTGTAGAGTGTAGGGTATAGAAAGTAGGGTATAGAGTGTAAAGTGTAGGGTATAGAGTGTAGGGTATAGAGTGTATGGTATAGATTGTAGGGTATAGAGTGTAGGGTATAGAGTGTAGAGTGTAGGGTATAGAGTGTAGGGTATAGAGTGTAGAGTGTAGGGTATAGAGTGTAGGGTATAGAGTGTAGAGTGTATGGTATAGAGTGCAGGGGATATAGTGTAGAGTGTAGGGTATAGAGTGTATGGTATAGAGTGTATGGTATAGATTGTAGGGTATAGAGTGTAGGGTATAGAGTGTAGAGTGTAGAGTATAGAGTGTAGAGTGTAGGGTATAGAGTGTAGGGTATAGAGTGTAGAGTGTAGGGTATAGAGTGTAGAGTATAGAGTGTAGAGTGTATGGTATAGAGTGCAGGGGATAGAGTGTAGAGTGTAGGGTATAGAGTGTAGGGTATAGAGTGTAGAGTGTAGGGTATAGAGTGTAGGGTTTAGAGAGTAGGGTATAGAGTGTAGAGTGTAGGGTATAGAGTGTAGAGTGTAGGGTATAGAGTGTAGGGTATAGAGTGTAGGGTATAGAGTGTAGAGTGTAGGGTATAGAGTGTAGGGTATAGAGTGTATGGTATAGAGTGTATGGTATAGATTGTAGGGTATAGAGTGTAGGGTATAGAGTGTAGAGTGTAGGGTATAGAGTGTAGGGTATAGAGTGTAGAGTGTAGGGTATAGAGTGTAGGGTATAGAGTGTAGAGTGTATGGTATAGAGTGCAGGGGATATAGTGTAGAGTGTGAGTTATAGAGTGTATGGTACAGAGTGTATGGTATAGAGTGTAGGGTATAGAGTGTAGGGTACAGAGTGTAGTGTATAGAGTGTAGAGTGTAGGGTATAGAGTGTAGGTTGTAGAGTGTATGGTATAGAGTGTATGGTATAGATTGTAGGGTATAGACTACACTCTATACCCTACACTCTATACCCTACACTCTACACTCTATACCCTACACTCTATACCCTACACTCTATACTCTATACCCTACACTCTACACTCTATACCCAACTCTCTAAACCCTACACTCTATACCCTACACTCTACACTCTATACCCTACACTCTATACCCTACACTCTACACTCTATACCCTACACTCTACACTCTATACCCTACTCTCTAAACCCTACACTCTATACCCTACACTCTACACTCTATACCCTACACTCTATACCCTACACTCTACACTTTATACCCTACACTCTATACCCTACACTCTATACCCTTCACTCTATACCCTACACGCTATACCCTACACTCTATACCCTACACTCTATACCCTACACTCTATACCCTACACTCTACACCCTACACTCTATACCCTACACCCTATACCCTACACTCTATACCCTACACTCAACACTCTACACTCTATACCCTACACTCTATACCCTACACTCTACCCTACACTCTATACCCTACACTCTACACTCTATACCCTACACTCTACACTCGATACCCTACACTCTATACCCTACAATCTATACCATACACTCTATACCATACACTCTATACCATACACTCTATCCCCTACACTCTATACCATACACTCTACACTCTATACCCTACACTCTACACCCTACACTATATACCCTACACTCTACACTCTATACCCTACATTCTCTACCCTACACTCTATACCATACACTCTATACCATACACTCTATCCCCTACACTCTATACCATACACTTTACACTCTATACCCTACTTTCTATACCCTACACTCTACACTCTACACCCTACACTCTATACCCTACACTCTACACTCTGTACCCTACACTCTACACTCTATACCCTACACTCTACACCCTACACTCTATACCATACACTCTATACCCTACACTCTACACTCTATACCCTACACTCTATACCCTACACTCTATACCCTACACCCTACGCTCTATACCCTACACTCTATACCCTAAACTCTACACTCTATACCCTACACTCTATTCCATACACTCTATACCCTACACTCTATACCCTACACTCTACACTCTATACCCTACACTTTACACTCTATACCCTACACTCTATACTCTATACCCTACACTCTATATCGTGCATTCTACACTCTATACCCTACACTCTATACCCTGCACTCTAATCCCTACACTCTACACTCTATACCCTACACTCTATACCCTACACTCTATACCCTACACTCTACACCCTACACTCTATACCCTACACTCTATACCCTACACTCTATACCCTACACTCTACACTCTATACCCTACACTCTATACCACACACTCTACACTCTATTCCCTACACTCTATACCATACACTCTATACCCTACACTCTATACCCTACACTATACACTCTATACCCTACACTCTACACTCTATACCATACACTCTATACCCTACACTCTATACCCTACACTCTGCACTCTATACCCTACAATCTATACCCTACACTCTATACCCTACACTCTACACCCTACACTCTATACCCTACAATCTACACTCTATACCCTACACTCTATTCCATACACTCTATACCCTACACTCTATACCATACACTCTACACCATACACTCTATACCATACACTCTATACCCCACACTCTACACTCTATACCCTACACTCTATACCCTACACTATACACTCTATACCCTACACTCTACACCATACACTCTATACCCTACACTCTATACTCTACGCTATACACTCTATACCTTACAATCTATACCTTACACTCTTTACAATACACTCTATACCCTACACTCTATACCCTACACTCTACACTCTATAACCTACACTCTATACCATACACTCTATATCCTACACTCTATACCCTACACTCTATACCCTACACTCTACACTCTATACCCTACACTCTATACCATACACTCTATACCCTACACTCTATGCCCTACACTCTAATCTCCATACCATACACTCTATACCCTACACTCTATAACATACATTCTACACCCTACACTCTATACCATACACTCTATACCATACACTCTACACTCTATACCATTCACTCTATACCCTACACTCTACACTTTATACCCTACACTCTATACCCTACAATCTATACCCTACACTCTATACCCTACACGCTATATCCTACACTCTATACCCTACACTCTATACCCTACACTCTACACTCTATACCCTACACTCTATACCATACACTCTATACCCTACACTCTACACTCTATACCCTACACTCTATACCATACACTCTATACCATACACTATATGCCCTACACTCTAATCTCCATACCATACACTCTATACCCTACACTCTATAACATACATTCTACACCCTACACTCTATACCATACACTCTATACCCTACACTCTACACTCTATACCATACACTCTATACCCTACACGCTACACTCTATACCCTAAACTCTACACCCTACACTCTATACCCTACACTCTATACCCTACACTCTATACCCTACACTCTATACCCTACACTCTACACTCTATACCCTACACTCTATACCGTACACTCTATACCATACACTCTATACCATACACTCTATATCATACCCTCTATACCCTACACTCTATACCCTACACTCTACACTCTATACCCTACACTCTACACTCTATACCCTACACTCTATACATTACAATCTATACCATAAACTCTATACCATACACTCTATACCCTACACTCTATACCTCACACTCTACACTCTATCCCCTGCACTCTATACCATACACCCTACACTCTATACCATACACCCTGTACCCTACACTCTAAACTCTATACCCTACACTCTATACCCTACACTCTATACCCTACACCCTACGCTCTATACCCTACACTCTATACCCTACACTCAACACTCTATACCCTACACTCTATTCCATACACTCTATACCCTACACTCTATACCCTACACTCTACACTCTATACCATACACTCTACACTTTACACTCTATACCTTACACTCTATACCCTACACTCTATACTCTATACCCTACACTCTATACTCTATACAATACACTCTATACCGTACATTCTACACTATATACCCTACACTCTATACCCTACACTCTAATCCCTACACTCTACACTCTATACCCTACACTCTATACCCTACACTCTATACCCTACACTCTACACTCTATACCCTACACTCTATACCATACACTCTATACCCTACACTCTACACTCTATTCCCTACACTCTATACCATACACTCTATACCCTACACTCTTTACCCTACACTATACACTCTATACCCTACACTCTACACTCTATACCATAGACTCTATACCCTACAATCTACACTCTATACCCTACAATCTATACCCTACACTCTATACCGTACACTTTATACCCTACACTCTATACCTTACACTCTATACCCTACACTCTACACCCTACACTCTACACTCTATACCCTACACTCTATAACCTACACTCTGCACCCTACACTCTTTACCCTACTCTCTACACTTTATACCCTACACTCTACACTCTATACCCTACACTTTATACCCTACACTCTACACTCTATTCCCTACACTCTACACTCTATTCCCTACACTCTATACCATACTCTCTATACCCTACACTTTTTACCCTACAATATACACTCTATACCCTACACTCTACACTCTATACCCTACACTCTATACCCTACACTCTACACTCTATACCCTACAATCTATACCCTACACTCTATACCCTACACTCTAAACCCTACACTCTGTACCCTACACTCTACACTCTATACCCTACACTCTATACCATACACTCTATACCCTACACTCTATACCCTACACTCTATACCCTACACTCTACACTCTATACCCTACACTCTATAACATACACTTTATACCGTACACTCTATACCTTACACTCTATACCCTACACTCTACACCCTACACTCTATACCCTACACTCTATAACCTACACTCTATACCCTACTCTCTACACTTTATACCCTACACTCTACACTCTATAACCTACAATCTACACCCTACAATCTACAATCTATACCCTACACTCTATAACCTACACTCTATACCCTACACTCTACACCCTACTCTCTACACTTTATACCCTACACTCTACACTCTATACCCTACACTCTATACCCTACACTCTATACTCTATACCCTACACTCTACACTCTATACCCAACTATCTAAACACTACACTCTATACCCTACACTCTACACTCTATACCCTACACTCTATACCCTACACTCTACACTCTATACCCTACACTCTACACTCTATACCCTACTCTCTAAACCCTACACTCTATACCCTACACTCTACACTCTATACCCTACACTCTATACCCTACACTCTACACTCTATCCCCTGCACTCTATACCATACACTCTACACTCTATACTCTACACTCTATACCCTACACTCTATACCCTACACTCTATACCCTACACTCTACACTCTATACCCTACACTCTACACTCTATACCCTACACTCTATACCCTACAATCTATACCATACACTCTATACCATACACTCTATACCCTACACTCTACACTCTATACCCTACACTCTACACTCTATACCCTACACTCTATACCCTACAATCTATACCATACACTCTATACCATACACTCTATACCCTACACTCTATACCTCACACTCTACACTCTATCCCCTGCACTCTATAACACACACTCTACACTCTATACCCTACACTCTATATCCTACACTCTACACTCTATACCCTACACTCTATACCCTACACTCTACACTCTATACCCTACACTCTACACTCTATACCCTACACTCTATACCCTACAATCTATACCATACACTCTATACCATACACTCTACAACCTACACTCTATACCCTACACTCTACACTCTATACACTACACTCTGTACCCTACACTCTATACCCTACACTCTATACCATACACTCTGTACCCTACACTCTATACCTCACACTCTACACTATATCCCCTGCACTCTATACCATACACTCTACACTCTATACCCTACACTCTATACCCTACAATCTACATTCTATACCCTACACTCTATACCCTACACTCTACACTCTATACCCTACACTCTACACTCTATACCCTACACTCTATACCCTACAATCTATACCATACACTCTATACCATACACTCTATACCCTACACTCTATACCCTACACTCTACACTCTATACCCTACACTCTATACCCTACACTCTATACCCTACACTCTATACCCTACACTCTACACTGTATACCCTACACTCTATACCCTACAATCTATACCATACACGCTATACCATACACTCTATACCCTACACTCTATATCTCACACTCTACACTCTATCCCCTGCACTCTATACCATACACTCTACACTCTATACCCTACACTCTATACCCTACACTCTACACTCTATACCCTACACTCTATACCCTACACTCTACACTCTATACCCTACACTCTACACTCTATACCCTACACTCTATACCCTACAATCTATACCATACACTCTATACCATACACTCTATACCCTACACTCTATACCCTACAATCTATACCCTACACTCTATACCATACACTCTATACCCTACACTCTATATCATACACTCTATAGCCTACACTCTATTCCCTACACTCTATACCATACACTCTATACCCTACACTCTATACCCTACACTATACACTCTATACCCTACTCTCTAAACCCTACACTCTATACCCTACACTCTACACTCTATACCCTACACTCTATACCCTACACTCTACACTCTATCCCCTGCACTCTATACCATACACTCTACACTCTATACTAATAATAATAATAATAATAATTTTATTTATATAGCGCCAACATATTCCGCAGCGCTTTACAAATTATAGAGGGGACTTGTACAGACAATAGACATTACAGCATAACAGAAATACAGTTCAAAACAGATACCAGGAGGAGTGAGGGCCCTGCTCGCAAGCTTACAAACTATGGGGAAAAGGGGAGACACGAGAGGTGGATGGTAACAATTGCTTTAGTTATTCGGACCAGCTATAGTGTAAGGCTCAGGTGTTCATGTAAAGCTGCATGAACCAGTTACCTGCCTAAGTATGTAGCAGTACAGACACAGAGGGCTAATACTGCATAAAGTGTATGAGAACATGATGCGAGGAACCTTTTTTTTTTTTTTTTTTTTTTTTTATTATAAATAGGCCACACAGGGATCGTTAGGTTAATGCATTGAGGCGGTAGGCCAGTCTGAACAAATGAGTTTTTAGGGCACGCTTAAAACTGTGGGGATTGGGGATTAATCGTATTAACCTAGGTAGTGCATTCCAAAGAATCGGCGCAGCACGTGTAAAGTCTTGGAGACGGGAGTGGGAGGTTCTGATTATTGAGGATGCTAACCTGAGGTCATTAGCGGAGCGGAGGGCACGGGTAGGGTGGTAGACTGATACCAGGGAGGAGATGTAGGGTGGTGCTGAGCCATGGAGTGCTTTGTGGATGAGGGTAGTAGTTTTGTACTGGATTCTGGAGTGGATGGGTAGCCAGTGTAATGACTGGCACAGGGTAGAGGCATCGGTGTAACGGTTGGTGAGGAATATGATCCTGGCTGCAGCATTCAGGACAGATTGGAGCGGGGAGAGTTTTGCAAGAGGGAGACCGATTAGTAGAGAGTTACAATAGTCCAGACGAGAATGAATAAGTGAAACAGTCAGAGTTTTTGCAGAGTCGAAATTAAGAAAAGGGCGAATTCTAGAAATGTTTTTGAGATGCAGGTAAGAAGAGCGAGCCAGTGATCGGATGTAGGGGGTGAATGAAAGGTCAGAATCAAGGATGACCCCAAGGCAGCGGGCATGTTGCTTTGGAGTAATGGTGGAACCGCACACGGAGATGGCAATGTCAGGCAAAGGTAGGTTAGTAGAGGGAGAGAACACGAGGAGTTCAGTTTTTGACAGGTTTAGTTTCAGATAGAGGGAGGACATGATGTTAGAGACAGCGGTAAGACAATCACTGGTGTTTTCTAAAAAGGTCGGTGTGATATCGGGAGCAGAAGTGTATAATTGGGTGTCGTCAGCATAGAGATGGTACTGGAAACCAAATCTACTGATTGTTTGTCCAATAGGGGCAGTATACAACGAGAAGAGTAGGGGGCCTAGGACTGATCCTTGAGGAACCCCAACAGTAAGGGGAAGGTGAGAGGAGGAGGAACCAGCAAAACATACAGTGAAGGATCGGTCAGAGAGATAGGAGGAGAACCAGGAGAGAACGGTGTCCTTGAGGCCGATGGAGCGGAGCATAGTGAGGAGGAGCTGATGATCCACAGTGTCGAATGCTGCAGAGAGATCCAAGAGAATTAGCATGGAGTAGTGACCATTAGATTTAGCTGTTAGTAGGTCATTAGAGACTTTAATGAGGGCAGTTTCAGTAGAGTGTAAAGAGCGGAAGCCAGATTGAAGAGGGTCGAGAAGAGAGTTATCTGAGAGATAGCGGGTAAGACGGGAGTGGACCAGGCGTTCGAGGAGTTTAGAGATGAAGGGAAGATTAGAGACAGGTCTATAATTAGCGGCACAGTTTTGATCGAGGGATGGTTTTTTAAGTAATGGATGTATGATGGCATGCTTAAATGAGGAGGGAAAAATACCGGAAGTGAGGGAAAGGTTGAATATTTTTGTTAGGTGAGAGGTGATAGCCGGGGAAAGGGACTGGAGGAGATGTGACGGAATGGGGTCACTGGTGCAAGTGGTCGGGCGAGAAGATGCAAGGAGCCTGCTTACTTCTTCTTCTGTAACTGCTTCAAAGTCAGAGAGTGAACTAGATGCAGTGGGGGAGGGAGGACAGTGCATGGTATGAAGAGATTGGGAGATGATTTCCTGTCGAATGTGGTCAATTTTTCTTTGAAGTAATTGGCCAGATCGTCAGCACGGAGATCCGTGGTTGGGGCCTGCTCTCTTGGGTTGAGTAGGGACTGGAACGTGTCAAAGAGACGTTTAGGGTTATTGGACAGGGAGGTGATGAGGGTGTTGAAGTAGGTTTGTTTGGAGAGGTGAAGGGCAGAATTGTATGTCTTTAGCATGAACTTATAATGGATGAAATCTTCGGGTAGATTAGATTTTCTCCACAGACGTTCTGCGCACCTGGAGCACCGCTGCAGGAAACGTGTTTGCAGCGTGTGCCACGGTTGTTGCCGTCTGTGCCGAGTTGTTTTATGTATAGGAGGAGCAGCTTCATCCAGAGCACTTTGCAGGGTTTCATTGTAATGCTTCAATGCAGAATCAGGACATGAGATGGAGGAAATAGGGGCCAATGAGGACTGCAAGTTCATCATAAGTTTCTGGGTGTTAATGGCCTGTATGTTTCTATAGGTGTGGAAAGTGGGGGTGACCTGAGCGGGATGGCAGTTCTTGATAGAGAATGAAAGAAGGTTGTGGTCAGAGAGCGGGAGAGGGGAGTTTGTGAAGTCATCCACTGAGCAAAGTCGGGAGAAGACCAAGTCAAGGGAGTTTCCTTGTATACTCTACACTCTATACCCTACACTCTACACTCTATACCCTACACTCTATACCCTACACTCTACACTCTATACTCTACACTCTACACTCTATACCCTACACTCTATACCCTACAATCTATACCATACACTCTATACCATACACTCTATACCCTACACTCTACACTCTATACCCTACACTCTATACCCTACACTCTATACCCTACAATCTATACCATACACTCTATACCATACACTCTATACCCTACACTCTATACCTCACACTCTACACTCTATCCCCTGCACTCTATAACACACACTCTACACTCTATACCCTACACTCTATATCCTACACTCTACACTCTATACCCTACACTCTATACCCTACACTCTACACTCTATACCCTACACTCTACACTCTATACCCTACACTCTATACCCTACAATCTATACCATACACTCTATACCATACACTCTACAACCTACACTCTATACCCTACACTCTACACTCTATACGCTACACTCTGTACCATACACTCTATACCCTACACTCTATACCATACACTCTGTACCCTACACTCTATACCTCACACTCTACACTATATCCCCTGCACTCTATACCATACACTCTACACTCTATACCCTACACTCTATACCCTACACTCTACACTCTATACCCTACACTCTATACCCTACACTCTACACTTTATACCCTACACCCTACACTCTATACCCTACACTCTATACCCTACAATCTATACCCTACACTCTATACCCTACACTCTATACCCTACACTCTACACTCTATACCCTACACTCTACACTCTATACCCTACACTCTATACCCTACAATCTATACCATACACGCTATACCATACACTCTATACCCTACAATCTATACCTCACACTCTACACTCTATCCCCTGCACTCTATACCATACAGTCTACACTCTATACCCTACAATCTATACCCTACATTCTACACTCTATACCCTACACTCTATACCCTACACTCTACACTCTATACCCTACACTCTACACTCTATACCCTACACTCTATACCCTACAATCTATACCATACACTCTATACCATACACTCTATACCCTACACAATATACCCTACACTCTATACCCTACACTCTATACCATACTCTCTATACCCTACACTCTATATCATACACTCTATAGCCTACACTCTATTCCCTACACTCTATACCATACACTCTATACCCTACACTCTATACCCTACACTATACACTCTATACCCTACTCTCTACACTCTATACCATACACTCTATACCCTACACTCTATACCCTACAATCTACACTCTATACCCTACAATCTATACACTACACTCTAAACCCTACACTCTACACTCTATACCCTACACTCTATACCCTACACTCTACACTCTATACCCTACACTCTATACCCTACACTCTACACTCTATACCCTACACTCTACACTCTATACCCTACTCTCTAAACCCTACACTCTATACCCTACACTCTACACTCTATACCCTACACTCTATACCCTACACTCTACACTCTATACCCTACACTCTATACCCTACACTCTATACCCTACACTCCATACCCTACACGCTACACCCTACACTTTATAGCTTACACTCTATACCCTATACTCTATACCCTAAACTCTATACCATACACTCTATACCCTACACTCTATACCCTACACTCTACACCATACACTCTATGCACTACCCTCTATACCTTACACTCTATACCCTACACTCTACACAGTATACCCTACACTCTATACCCTACACTCTACACTCTATACCCTACACTCTATACCATACACTCTATACCCTACACTCTATATCCTACACTCTACACTCTATACCCTACAATCTATACCCTACACTCTATACCCTACACTCTAAACCCTACACTCTATACCCTACACTCTACACTCTATACCCTACACTCTATACCCTACAATCTATACCATACACTCTATACCATACACTCTATACCCTACACTCTATACCTCACACTCTACACTCTATCCCCTGCACTCTATAACACACACTCTACACTCTATACCCTACACTCTATATCCTACACTCTACACTCTATACCCTACACTCTATACCCTACAATCTACACTCTATACCCTACACTCTACACTCTATACCCTACACTCTATACCCTACAATCTATACCATACACTCTATACCATACACTCTACAACCTACACTCTATACCCTACACTCTACACTCTATACGCTACACTCTGTACCATACACTCTATACCCTACACTCTATACCATACACTCTGTACCCTACACTCTATACCTCACACTCTACACTATATCCCCTGCACTCTATACCATACACTCTACACTCTATACCCTACACTCTATACCCTACACTCTACACTCTATACCCTACACTCTATACCCTACACTCTACACTTTATACCCTACACTCTACACTCTATACCCTACACTCTATACCCTACAATCTATACCCTACACTCTATACCCTACACTCTATACCCTACACTCTACACTCTATACCCTACACTCTACATTCTATACCCTACACTATATACCCTACAATCTATACCATACACGCTATACCATACACTCTATACCCTACACTCTATACCTCACACTCTACACTCTATCCCCTGCACTCTATACCATACAGTCTACACTCTATACCCTACAATCTATACCCTACACTCTACACTCTATACCCTACACTCTATACCCTACACTCTACACTCTATACCCTACACTCTACACTCTATACCCTACACTCTATACCCTACAATCTATACCATACACTCTATACCATACACTCTATACCCTACACAATATACCCTACACTCTATACCCTACACTCTATACCATACTCTCTATACCCTACACTCTATATCATACACTCTATAGCCTACACTCTATTCCCTACACTCTATACCATACACTCTATACCCTACACTCTATACCCTACACTATACACTCTATACCCTACTCTCTACACTCTATACCATACACTCTATACCCTACACTCTATACCCTACAATCTACACTCTATACCCTACAATCTATACACTACACTCTAAACCCTACACTCTACACTCTATACCCTACACTCTATACCCTACACTCTACACTCTATACCCTACACTCTATACCCTACACTCTATACTCTATACCCTAAACTCTACACTCTATACCCAACTCTCTAAACCCTACACTCTACACTCTATACCCTACACTCTATACCCTACACTCTACACTCTATACCCTACACTCTACACTCTATACCCTACTCTCTAAACCCTACACTCTATACCCTACACTCTACACTCTATACCCTACACTCTATACCCTACACTCTACACTCTATACCCTACACTCTATACCCTACACTCTATACCCTACACTCCATACCCTACACGCTACACCCTACACTTTATAGCTTACACTCTATACCCTACACTCTATACCCTAAACTCTATACCATACACTCTATACCCTACACTCTATACCCTACACTCTACACCATACACTCTATGCACTACCCTCTATACCTTACACTCTATACCCTACACTCTACACAGTATACCCTACACTCTATTCCCTACACTCTACACTCTATACCCTACACTCTATACCATACACTCTATACCCTACACTCTATACCCTACACTCTACACTCTATACCCTACAATCTATACCCTACACTCTATACCCTACACTCTAAACCCTACACTCTATACCCTACACTCTACACTCTATACCCTACACTCTATACCATACACTCTATACCCTAAACTCTATACCCTACACTCTATACCCTACACTCTACACTCTATACCCTACACTCTATAACATACACTTTATACCGTACACTCAATACCTTACACTCTATACCCTACACTCTATACCCTACACTCTATACCCTACACTCTATAACCTACACTCTATACTCTACACTCTATACCCTACTCTCTACACTTTATACCCTACACTCTATAACCTACAATCTACATCCTACAATCTACAATCTATACCCTACACTCTATAACCTACACTCTATACCCTATACTCTACACCCTACTCTCTACACTTTATACCCTACACTCTACACTCTATACCCTACACTCTATACCCTACACTCTATACTCTATACCCTACACTCTACACTCTATACCCAACTCTCTAAACACTACACTCTATACCCTACACTCTACACTCTATACCCTACACTCTATACCCTACACTCTACACTCTATACCCTACACTCTACACTCTAAACCCTACTCTCTAAACCCTACACTCTATACCCTACACTCTACACTCTATACCCTACACTCTATACCCTACACTCTACACTCTATCCCCTGCACTCTATACCATACACTCTACACTCTATACTCTACACTCTATACCCTACACTCTATACCCTACACTCTACACTCGATACCCTACACTCTACACTCTATACCCTACACTCTATACCCTACAATCTATACCATACACTCTATACCATACACTCTATACCCTACACTCTACACTCTATACCCTACACTCTACACTCTACACCCTACACTCTATGCCCTACAATCTATACCATACACTCTATACCATACACTCTATACCCTACACTCTATACCTCACACTCTACACTCTATCCCCTGCACTCTATAACACACACTCTACACTCTATACCCTACACTCTATATCCTACACTCTACACTCTATACCCTACACTCTATACCCTACACTCTACACTCTATACCCTACACTCTACACTCTATACCCTACACTCTATACCCTACAATCTATACCATACACTCTATACCATACACTCTACAACCTACACTCTATACCCTACACTCTACACTCTATACACTACACTCTGTACCCTACACTCTATACCCTACACTCTATACCATACACTCTGTACCCTACACTCTATAACTCACACTCTACACTATATCCCCTGCACTCTATACCATACACTCTACACTCTATACCCTACACTCTATACCCTACACTCTACACTCTATACCCTACACTCTATACCCTACACTCTACACTCTATACCCTACACTCTATACCCTACAATCTATACCATACACTCTATACCATAGACTCTATACCCTACACTCTATACCCTACTCTCTACACTCTATACCCTACACTCTATACCCTACACTCTATACCCTACACTCTACACTCTATACCCTACACTCTACACTCTATACCCTACTCTCTAAACCCTACACTCTATACCCTACACTCTGCACTCTATACCCTACACTCTATACCCTACACTCTACACTCTATCCCCTGCACTCTATACCATACACTCTACACTCTATACTCTACACTCTATACCCTACACTCTACACTCTATACCCTACACTCTATACCCTACACTCTACACTCTATACTCTACACTCTACACTCTATACCCTACACTCTATACCCTACAATCTATACCATACACTCTATACCATACACTCTATAACCTACACTCTACACTCTATACCCTACACTCTACACTCTATACCCTACACTCTATACCCTACAATCTATACCATACACTCTATACCATACACTCTATACCCTACACTCTATACCTCACACTCTACACTCTATCCCCTGCACTCTATAACACACACTCTACACTCTATACCCTACACTCTATATCCTACACTCTACACTCTATACCCTACACTCTATACCCTACACTCTACACTCTATACCCTACACTCTACACTCTATACCCTACACTCTACACTCTATACCCTACACTCTATACCCTACAATCTATACCATACACTCTATACCATACACTCTACAACCTACACTCTATACCCTACACTCTACACTCTATACGCTACACTCTGTACCATACACTCTATACCCTACACTCTATACCATACACTCTGTACCCTACACTCTATACCTCACACTCTACACTATATCCCCTGCACTCTATACCATACACTCTACACTCTATACCCTACACTCTATACCCTACACTCTACACTCTATACCCTACACTCTACACTCTATACCCTACACTCTACACTCTATACCCTACACTCTATACCCTACAATCTATACCCTACACTCTATACCCTACACTCTATACCCTACACTCTACACTCTATACCCTACACTCTACACTCTATACCCTACACTCTATACCCTACAATCTATACCATACACGCTATACCATACACTCTATACCCTACACTCTATACCTCACACTCTACACTCTATCCCCTGCACTCTATACCATACAGTCTACACTCTATACCCTACACTCTATACCCTACACTCTACACTCTATACCCTACACTCTATACCCTACACTCTACACTCTATACCCTACACTCTACACTCTATACCCTACACTCTATACCCTACAATCTATACCATACACTCTATACCATACACTCTATACCCTACACAATATACCCTACACTCTATACCCTACACTCTATACCATACTCTCTATACCCTACACTCTATATCATACACTCTATAGCCTACACTCTATTCCCTACACTCTATACCATACACTCTATACCCTACACTCTATACCCTACACTATACACTCTATACCCTACTCTCTACACTCTATACCATACACTCTATACCCTACACTCTATACCCTACAATCTACACTCTATACCCTACAATCTATACACTACACTCTAAACCCTACACTCTACACTCTATACCCTACACTCTATACCCTACACTCTACACTCTATACCCTACACTCTATACCCTACACTCTATACTCTATACCCTACACTCTACACTCTATACCCAACTCTCTAAACCCTACACTCTATACCCTACACTCTACACTCTATACCCTACACTTTATACCCTACACTCTACACTCTATACCCTACACTCTACACTCTATACCCTACTCTCTAAAGCCTACACTCTATACCCTACACTCTACACTCTATACCCTACACTCTATACCCTACACTCTACACTCTATACCCTACACTCTATACCCTACACTCTATACCCTACACTCCATACCCTACACGCTACACCTTACACTTTATAGCTTACACTCTATACCCTACACTCTATACCCTAAACTCTATACCATACACTCTATACCCTACACTCTATACCCTACACTCTACACTCTATACCCTACACTCTATACCCTACACTCTATACCCTACACTCTACACTCTATACCCTACACTCTACACTCTATACCCTACTCTCTAAACCCTACTCTTTATACCCTACACTCTACACTCTATACCCTACACTCTATACCCTACACTCTACACTCTAACCCCTGCACTCTATACCATACACTCTACACTCTATACTCTACACTCTATACCCTACACTCTACACTCTATACCCTACACTCTATACCCTACACTCTACACTCTATACTCTACACTCTACACTCTATACCCTACACTCTATACCCTACAATCTATACCATACACTCTATACCATACACTCTATACCCTACACTCTACACTCTATACCCTACACTCTACACTCTATACCCTACACTCTATACCCTACAATCTATACCATACACTCTATACCATACACTCTATACCCTACACTCTATACCTCACAATCTACACTCTATCCCCTGCACTCTATAACACACACTCTACACTCTATACCCTACACTCTATATCCTACACTCTACACTCTATACCCTACACTCTATACCCTACACTCTACACTCTATACCCTACACTCTACACTCTATACCCTACACTCTACACTCTATACCCTACACTCTATACCCTACAATCTATACCATACACTCTATACCATACACTCTACAACCTACACTCTATACCCTACACTCTACACTCTATACGCTACACTCTGTACCATACACTCTATACCCTACACTCTATACCATACACTCTGCACCCTACACTCTATACCTCACACTCTACACTATATCCCCTGCACTCTATACCATACACTCTACACTCTATACCCTACACTCTATACCCTACACTCTACACTCTATACCCTACACTCTATACCCTACACTGTACACTCTATACCCTACACTCTACACTCTATACCCTACACTCTATACCCTACAATCTATACCCTACACTCTATACCCTACACTCTATACCCTACACTCTACACTCTATACCCTATACTCTACACTCTATACCCTACACTCTATACCCTACAATCTATACCCTACACTCTATACCATACACTCTGCACCCTACACTCTATACCTCACACTCTACACTCTATCCCCTGCACTCTATACCATACAGTCTACACTCTATACCCTACACTCTATACCCTACACTCTACACTCTATACCCTACACTCTATACCCTACACTCTACACTCTATACCCTACACTCTACACTCTATACCCTACACTCTATACCCTACAATCTATACCATACACTCTATACCATACACTCTATACCCTACACAATATACCCTACACTCTATACCCTACACTCTATACCATACTCTCTATACCCTACACTCTATATCATACACTCTATAGCCTACACTCTATTCCCTACACTCTATACCATACACTCTATACCCTACACTCTATACCCTACACTATACACTCTATACCCTACTCTCTACACTCTATACCATACACTCTATACCCTACACTCTATACCCTACAAT
Source organism: Ranitomeya imitator (assembly GCF_032444005.1). NCBI lineage: Eukaryota > Metazoa > Chordata > Amphibia > Anura > Dendrobatidae > Ranitomeya > Ranitomeya imitator. Next base: position 26,447 of record NW_027194637.1, read on the forward strand.
CTACACTCTATACCCTACAATCTATACACTACACTCTAAACCCTACACTCTACACTCTATACCCTACACTCTATACCCTACACTCTACACTCTATACCCTACACTCTATACCCTACACTCTATACTCTATACCCTACACTCTACACTCTATACCCAACTCTCTAAACCCTACACTCTATACCCTACACTCTACACTCTATACCCTACACTCTATACCCTACACTCTACACTCTATACCCTACACTCTACACTCTATACCCTACTCTCTAAACCCTACACTCTATACCCTACACTCTACACTCTATACCCTACACTCTATACCCTACACTCTACACTCTATACCCTACACTCTATACCCTACACTCTATACCCTACACTCCATACCCTACACGCTACACCCTACACTTTATAGCTTACACTCTATACCCTACACTCTATACCCTAAACTCTATACCATACACTCTATACCCTACACTCTATACCCTACACTCTATACCCTACACTCTACACCATACACTCTATGCACTACCCTCTATACCTTACACTCTATACCCTACACTCTACACAGTATACCCTACACTCTATACCCTACACTCTATACCCTACACTCTATACCATACACTCTATACCCTACACTCTATACCCTACACTCTACACTCTATACCCTTCACTCTATACCCTACACTCTATACCCTACACTCTACACTTTATACCCTACACTCTATACCCTACACTCTATACCCTACACTCTATACCCTACACTCTACACTCTATACCCTACACTCTATACCCTACACTCTATACCCTACACTCTATACCCTACACTCTACACTTTATACCCTACACTCTATACCCTACACTCTATACCATACACTCTATACCCTACACTCTATACCCTACACTCTATACCCTACACTCTACACTCTATACCCTACACTCTATACCCTACACTCTACACTTTATACCCTACACTCTATACCCTACACTCTATACCCTCCACTCTATACCCTACACTCTACACTCTACACCCTACACTCTACACTTTATACCCTACACTCTATACCCTACACTCTATACCCTTCACTCTATACCCTACACGCTATACCCTACACTCTATACCCTACACTCTATACCCTACACTCTATACCCTACACTCTACACCCTACACTCTATACCCTACACCCTATACCCTACACTCTATACCCTACACTCAACACTCTACACTCTATACCCTACACTCTATACCCTACACTCTATACCCTACACTCTACACCCTACACTCTACACTCGATACCCTACACTCTATACCCTACAATCTATACCATACACTCTATACCATACACTCTATACCATACACTCTATCCCCTACACTCTATACCATACACTCTACACTCTATACCCTACACTCTACACCCTACACTATATACCCTACACTCTACACTCTATACCCTACATTCTCTACCCTACACTCTATACCATACACTCTATACCATACACTCTATCCCCTACACTCTATACCATACACTTTACACTCTATACCCTACTTTCTATACCCTACACTCTACACTCTACACCCTACACTCTATACCCTACACTCTACACTCTATACCCTACACTCTACACTCTATACCCTACTCTCTAAACCCTACACTCTATACCCTACACTCTACACTCTATACCCTACACTCTATACCCTACACTCTACACTCTATCCCCTGCACTCTATACCATACACTCTACACTCTATACTCTACACTCTGTACCCTACACTCTACACTCTATACCCTACACTCTATACCCTACACTCTACACTCTATACTCTACACTCTACACTCTATACCCTACACTCTATACCCTACAATCTATACCATACACTCTATACCATACACTCTATACCCTACACTCTACACTCTATACCCTACACTCTACACTCTATACCCTACACTCTATACCCTACAATCTATACCATACACTCTATACCATACACTCTATACCCTACACTCTATACCTCACACTCTACACTCTATCCCCTGCACTCTATAACACACACTCTACACTCTATACCCTACACTCTATATCCTACCCTCTACACTCTATACCCTACACTCTATACCCTACACTCTACACTCTATACCCTACACTCTACACTCTATACCCTACACTCTACACTCTATACCCTACACTCTATACCCTACAATCTATACCATACACTCTATACCATACACTCTACAACCTACACTCTATACCCTACACTCTACACTCTATACGCTACACTCTGTACCATACACTCTATACCCTACACTCTATACCATACACTCTGTACCCTACACTCTATACCTCACACTCTACACTATATCCCCTGCACTCTATACCATACACTCTACACTCTATACCCTACACTCTATACCCTACACTCTACACTCTATACCCTACACTCTATACCCTACACTCTACACTCTATACCCTACACTCTACACTCTATACCCTACACTCTATACCCTACAATCTATACCCTACACTCTATACCCTACACTCTATACCCTACACTCTACACTCTATACCCTACACTCTACACTCTATACCCTACACTCTATACCCTACAATCTATACCATACACGCTATACCATACACTCTATACCCTACACTCTATACCTCACACTCTACACTCTATCCCCTGCACTCTATACCATACAGTCTACACTCTATACCCTACACTCTATACCCTACACTCTACACTCTATACCCTACACTCTATACCCTACACTCTACACTCTATACCCTACACTCTACACTCTATACCCTACACTCTATACCCTACAATCTATACCATACACTCTATACCATACACTCTATACCCTACACAATATACCCTACACTCTATACCCTACACTCTATACCATACTCTCTATACCCTACACTCTATATCATACACTCTATAGCCTACACTCTATTCCCTACACTCTATACCATACACTCTATACCCTACACTCTATACCCTACACTATACACTCTATACCCTACTCTCTACACTCTATACCATACACTCTATACCCTACACTCTATACCCTACAATCTACACTCTATACCCTACAATCTATACACTACACTCTAAACCCTACACTCTACACTCTATACCCTACACTCTATACCCTACACTCTACACTCTATACCCTACACTCTATACCCTACACTCTATACTCTATACCCTACACTCTACACTCTATACCCAACTCTCTAAACCCTACACTCTATACCCTACACTCTACACTCTATACCCTACACTCTATACCCTACACTCTACACTCTATACCCTACACTCTACACTCTATACCCTACTCTCTAAACCCTACACTCTATACCCTACACTCTACACTCTATACCCTACACTCTATACCCTACACTCTACACTCTATACCCTACACTCTATACCCTACACTCTATACCCTACACTCCATACCCTACACGCTACACCCTACACTTTATAGCTTACACTCTATACCCTACACTCTATACCCTAAACTCTATACCATACACTCTATACCCTACACTCTATGCCCTACACTCTATACCCTACACTCTACACCATACACTCTATGCACTACCCTCTATACCTTACACTCTATACCCTACACTCTACACAGTATACCCTACACTCTATACCCTACACTCTACACTCTATACCCTACACTCTATACCATACACTCTATACCCTACACTCTATACCCTACACTCTACACTCTATACCCTACACTCTATACCCTACACTCTATACCCTACACTCTACACTTTATACCCTACACTCTATACCCTACACTCTATACCCTACACTCTATACCCTACACTCTACACTCTATACCCTACACTCTATACCCTACACTCTATACCCTACACTCTATACCCTACACTCTACACTTTATACCCTACACTCTATACCCTACACTCTATACCATACACTCTATACCCTACACTCTATACCCTACACTCTATACCCTACACTCTACACTCTATACCCTACACTCTATACCCTACACTCTACACTTTATACCCTACACTCTATACCCTACACTCTATACCCTCCACTCTATACCCTACACTCTACACTCTACACCCTACACTCTACACTTTATACCCTACACTCTATACCCTACACTCTATACCCTTCACTCTATACCCTACACGCTATACCCTACACTCTATACCCTACACTCTATACCCTACACTCTATACCCTACACTCTACACCCTACACTCTATACCCTACACCCTATACCCTACACTCTATACCCTACACTCAACACTCTACACTCTATACCCTACACTCTATACCCTACACTCTATACCCTACACTCTACACCCTACACTCTACACTCGATACCCTACACTCTATACCCTACAATCTATACCATACACTCTATACCATACACTCTATACCATACACTCTATCCCCTACACTCTATACCATACACTCTACACTCTATACCCTACACTCTACACCCTACACTATATACCCTACACTCTACACTCTATACCCTACATTCTCTACCCTACACTCTATACCATACACTCTATACCATACACTCTATCCCCTACACTCTATACCATACACTTTACACTCTATACCCTACTTTCTATACCCTACACTCTACACTCTACACCCTACACTCTATACCCTACACTCTACACTCTATACCCTACACTCTACACTCTATACCCTACACTCTACACCCTACACTCTATACCATACACTCTATACCCTACACTCTACACTCTATACCCTACACTCTATACCCTACACTCTATACCCTACACCCTACGCTCTATACCCTACACTCTATACCCTAAACTCTACACTCTATACCCTACACTCTATTCCATACACTCTATACCCTACACTCTATACCCTACACTCTACACTCTATACCCTACACTCTACACTTTACACTCTATACCCTACACTCTATACTCTATACCCTACACTCTATACCGTGCATTCTACACTCTATACTCTACACTCTATACCCTGCACTCTAATCCCTACACTCTACACTCTATACCCTACACTCTATACCCTACACTCTATACCCTACACTCTACACCCTACACTCTATACCCTACACTCTATACCCTACACTCTATACCCTACACTCTACACTCTATACCCTACACTCTATACCATACACTCTACACTCTATTCCCTACACTCTATACCATACACTCTATACCCTACACTCTATACCCTACACTATACACTCTATACCCTACACTCTACACTCTATACCATACACTCTATACCCTACACTCTATACCCTACACTCTACACTCTATACCCTACACTCTATACCCTACACTCTATACCCTACACCCTACGCTCTATACCCTACACTCTATACCCTAAACTCTACACTCTATACCCTACACTCTATTCCATACACTCTATACCCTACACTCTATACCCTACACTCTACACTCTATACCCTACACTCTACACTTTACACTCTATACCCTACACTCTATACTCTATACCCTACACTCTATACCGTGCATTCTACACTCTATACTCTACACTCTATACCCTGCACTCTAATCCCTACACTCTACACTCTATACCCTACACTCTATACCCTACACTCTATACCCTACACTCTACACCCTACACTCTATACCCTACACTCTATACCCTACACTCTATACCCTACACTCTACACTCTATACCCTACACTCTATACCATACACTCTACACTCTATTCCCTACACTCTATACCATACACTCTATACCCTACACTCTATACCCTACACTATACACTCTATACCCTACACTCTACACTCTATACCATACACTCTATACCCTACACTCTATACCCTACACTCTACACTCTATACCCTACAATCTATACCCTACACTCTATACCCTACACTCTACACCCTACACTCTATACCCTACAATCTACACTCTATACCCTACACTCTATTCCATACACTCTATACCCTACACTCTATACCATACACTCTACACCATACACTCTATACCATACACTCTATACCCCACACTCTACACTCTATACCCTACACTCTATACCCTACACTATACACTCTATACCCTACACTCTACACCATACACTCTATACCCTACACTCTATACTCTACGCTATACACTCTATACCTTACAATCTATACCTTACACTCTTTACAATACACTCTATACCCTACACTCTATACCCTACACTCTACACTCTATAACCTACACTCTATACCATACACTCTATATCCTACACTCTATACCCTACACTCTATACCCTACACTCTACACTCTATACCCTACACTCTATACCATACACTCTATACCCTACACTCTATGCCCTACACTCTAATCTCCATACCATACACTCTATACCCTACACTCTATAACATACATTCTACACCCTACACTCTATACCATACACTCTATACCATACACTCTACACTCTATACCATTCACTCTATACCCTACACTCTACACTTTATACCCTACACTCTATACCCTACAATCTATACCCTACACTCTATACCCTACACGCTATATCCTACACTCTATACCCTACACTCTATACCCTACACTCTACACTCTATACCCTACACTCTATACCATACACTCTATACCCTACACTCTACACTCTATACCCTACACTCTATACCATACACTCTATACCATACACTATATGCCCTACACTCTAATCTCCATACCATACACTCTATACCCTACACTCTATAACATACATTCTACACCCTACACTCTATACCATACACTCTATACCCTACACTCTACACTCTATACCATACACTCTATACCCTACACGCTACACTCTATACCCTAAACTCTACACCCTACACTCTATACCCTACACTCTATACCCTACACTCTATACCCTACACGCTATACCCTACACTCTACACTCTATACCCTACACTCTATACCGTACACTCTATACCATACACTCTATACCATACACTCTATATCATACCCTCTATACCCTACACTCTATACCCTACACTCTACACTCTATACCCTACACTCTACACTCTATACCCTACACTCTATACATTACAATCTATACCATACACTCTATACCATACACTCTATACCCTACACTCTATACCTCACACTCTACACTCTATCCCCTGCACTCTATACCATACACCCTACACTCTATACCATACACTCTATACCCTACACTCTATACCCTCCACTCTATACCCTACACTCTACACTCTACACCCTACACTCTACACTTTATACCCTACACTCTATACCCTACACTCTATACCCTTCACTCTATACCCTACACGCTATACCCTACACTCTATACCCTACACTCTATACCCTACACTCTATACCCTACACTCTACACCCTACACTCTATACCCTACACCCTATACCCTACACTCTATACCCAACACTCAACACTCTACACTCTATACCCTACACTCTATACCCTACACTCTATACCCTACACTCTACACCCTACACTCTACACTCGATACCCTACACTCTATACCCTACAATCTATACCATACACTCTATACCATACACTCTATACCATACACTCTATCCCCTACACTCTATACCATACACTCTACACTCTATACCCTACACTCTACACCCTACACTATATACCCTACACTCTACACTCTATACCCTACATTCTCTACCCTACACTCTATACCATACACTCTATACCATACACTCTATCCCCTACACTCTATACCATACACTTTACACTCTATACCCTACTTTCTATACCCTACACTCTACACTCTACACCCTACACTCTATACCCTACACTCTACACTCTATACCCTACACTCTACACTCTATACCCTACACTCTACACCCTACACTCTATACCATACACTCTATACCCTACACTCTACACTCTATACCCTACACTCTATACCCTACACTCTATACCCTACACCCTACGCTCTATACCCTACACTCTATACCCTAAACTCTACACTCTATACCCTACACTCTATTCCATACACTCTATACCCTACACTCTATACCCTACACTCTACACTCTATACCCTACACTCTACACTTTACACTCTATACCCTACACTCTATACTCTATACCCTACACTCTATACCGTGCATTCTACACTCTATACTCTACACTCTATACCCTGCACTCTAATCCCTACACTCTACACTCTATACCCTACACTCTATACCCTACACTCTATACCCTACACTCTACACCCTACACTCTATACCCTACACTCTATACCCTACACTCTATACCCTACACTCTACACTCTATACCCTACACTCTATACCATACACTCTACACTCTATTCCCTACACTCTATACCATACACTCTATACCCTACACTCTATACCCTACACTCTACACTCTATACCCTACAATCTATACCCTACACTCTATACCCTACACTCTACACCCTACACTCTATACCCTACAATCTACACTCTATACCCTACACTCTATTCCATACACTCTATACCCTACACTCTATACCATACACTCTACACCATACACTCTATACCATACACTCTATACCCCACACTCTACACTCTATACCCTACACTCTATACCCTACACTATACACTCTATACCCTACACTCTACACCATACACTCTATACCCTACACTCTATACTCTACGCTATACACTCTATACCTTACAATCTATACCTTACACTCTTTACAATACACTCTATACCCTACACTCTATACCCTACACTCTACACTCTATAACCTACACTCTATACTATACACTCTATATCCTACACTCTATACCCTACACTCTATACCCTACACTCTACACTCTATACCCTACACTCTATACCATACTCTCTATACCCTACACTCTATGCCCTACACTCTAATCTCCATACCATACACTCTATACCCTACACTCTATAACATACATTCTACACCCTACACTCTATACCATACACTCTATACCATACACTCTACACTCTATACCATTCACTCTATACCCTACACTCTACACTTTATACCCTACACTCTATACCCTACAATCTATACCCTACACTCTATACCCTACACGCTATATCCTACACTCTATACCCTACACTCTATACCCTACACTCTACACTCTATACCCTACACTCTATACCATACACTCTATACCCTACACTCTACACTCTATACCCTACACTCTATACCATACACTCTATACCATACACTATATGCCCTACACTCTAATCTCCATACCATACACTCTATACCCTACACTCTATAACATACATTCTACACCCTACACTCTATACCATACACTCTATACCCTACACTCTACACTCTATACCATACACTCTATACCCTACACGCTACACTCTATACCCTAAACTCTACACCCTACACTCTATACCCTACACTCTATACCCTACACTCTATACCCTACACTCTATACCCTACACTCTACACTCTATACCCTACACTCTATACCGTACACTCTATACCATACACTCTATACCATACACTCTATATCATACCCTCTATACCCTACACTCTATACCCTACACTCTACACTCTATACCCTACACTCTACACTCTATACCCTACACTCTATACATTACAATCTATACCATACACTCTATACCATACACTCTATACCCTACACTCTATACCTCACACTCTACACTCTATCCCCTGCACTCTATACCATACACCCTACACTCTATACCATACACCCTGTACCCTACACTCTAAACTCTATACCCTACACTCTATACCCTACACTCTATACCCTACACCCTACGCTCTATACCCTACACTCTATACCCTACACTCAACACTCTATACCCTACACTCTATTCCATACACTCTATACCCTACACTCTATACCCTACACTCTACACTCTATACCATACACTCTACACTTTACACTCTATACCTTACACTCTATACCCTACACTCTATACTCTATACCCTACACTCTATACTCTATACAATACACTCTATACCGTACATTCTACACTATATACCCTACACTCTATACCCTACACTCTAATCCCTACACTCTACACTCTATACCCTACACTCTATACCCTACACTCTATACCCTACACTCTACACTCTATACCCTACACTCTATACCATACACTCTATACCCTACACTCTACACTCTATTCCCTACACTCTATACCATACACTCTATACCCTACACTCTTTACCCTACACTATACACTCTATACCCTACACTCTACACTCTATACCATAGACTCTATACCCTACAATCTACACTCTATACCCAACAATCTATACCCTACACTCTATACCGTACACGTTATACCCTACACTCTATACCTTACACTCTATACCCTACACTCTACACCCTACACTCTACACTCTATACCCTACACTCTATAACCTACACTCTATACCCTACACTCTTTACCCTACTCTCTACACTTTATACCCTACACTCTACACCCTACACTCTACACTCTATTCCCTACACTCCACACTCTATTCCCTACACTCTATACCATACTCTCTATACCCTACACTTTTTACCCTACAATATACACTCTATACCCTACACTCTACACTCTATACCCTACACTCTATACCCTACACTCTACACTCTATACCCTACAATCTATACCCTACACTCTATACCCTACACTCTAAACGCTACACTCTGTACCCTACACTCTACACTCTATACCCTACACTCTATACCATACACTCTATACCCTACACTCTATACCCTACACTCTATACCCTACACTCTACACTCTATACCCTACACTCTATAACATACACTTTATACCGTACACTCTATACCTTACACTCTATACCCTACACTCTACACCCTACACTCTATACCCTACACTCTATAACCTACACTCTATACCCTACTCTCTACACTTTATACCCTACACTCTACACTCTATAACCTACAATCTACACCCTACAATCTACAATCTATACCCTACACTCTATAACCTACACTCTATACCCTACACTCTACACCCTACTCTCTACACTTTATACCCTACACTCTACACTCTATACCCTACACTCTATACCCTACACTCTATACTCTATACCCTACACTCTACACTCTATACCCAACTATCTAAACACTACACTCTATACCCTACACTCTACACTCTATACCCTACACTCTATACCCTACACTCTACACTCTATACCCTACACTCTACACTCTATACCCTACTCTCTAAACCCTACACTCTATACCCTACACTCTACACTCTATACCCTACACTCTATACCCTACACTCTACACTCTATCCCCTGCACTCTATACCATACACTCTACACTCTATACTCTACACTCTATACCCTACACTCTACACTCTATACCCTACACTCTATACCCTACACTCTACACTCTATACCCTACACTCTACACTCTATACCCTACACTCTATACCCTACAATCTATACCATACACTCTATACCATACACTCTATACCCTACACTCTACACTCTATACCCTACACTCTACACTCTATACCCTACACTCTATACCCTACAATCTATACCATACACTCTATACCATACACTCTATTCCCTACACTCTATACCATACTCTCTATACCCTACACTTTTTACCCTACAATATACACTCTATACCCTACACTCTACACTCTATACCCTACACTCTATACCCTACACTCTACACTCTATACCCTACAATCTATACCCTACACTCTATACCCTACACTCTAAACGCTACACTCTGTACCCTACACTCTACACTCTATACCCTACACTCTATACCATACACTCTATACCCTACACTCTATACCCTACACTCTATACCCTACACTCTACACTCTATACCCTACACTCTATAACATACACTTTATACCGTACACTCTATACCTTACACTCTATACCCTACACTCTACACCCTACACTCTATACCCTACACTCTATAACCTACACTCTATACCCTACTCTCTACACTTTATACCCTACACTCTACACTCTATAACCTACAATCTACACCCTACAATCTACAATCTATACCCTACACTCTATAACCTACACTCTATACCCTACACTCTACACCCTACTCTCTACACTTTATACCCTACACTCTACACTCTATACCCTACACTCTATACCCTACACTCTATACTCTATACCCTACACTCTACACTCTATACCCAACTATCTAAACACTACACTCTATACCCTACACTCTACACTCTATACCCTACACTCTATACCCTACACTCTACACTCTATACCCTACACTCTACACTCTATACCCTACTCTCTAAACCCTACACTCTATACCCTACACTCTACACTCTATACCCTACACTCTATACCCTACACTCTACACTCTATCCCCTGCACTCTATACCATACACTCTACACTCTATACTCTACACTCTATACCCTACACTCTACACTCTATACCCTACACTCTATACCCTACCCTCTACACTCTATACCCTACACTCTACACTCTATACCCTACACTCTATACCCTACAATCTATACCATACACTCTATACCATACACTCTATACCCTACACTCTACACTCTATACCCTACACTCTACACTCTATACCCTACACTCTATACCCTACAATCTATACCATACACTCTATACCATACACTCTATTCCCTACACTCTATACCATACTCTCTATACCCTACACTTTTTACCCTACAATATACACTCTATACCCTACACTCTACACTCTATACCCTACACTCTATACCCTACACTCTACACTCTATACCCTACAATCTATACCCTACACTCTATACCCTACACTCTAAACGCTACACTCTGTACCCTACACTCTACACTCTATACCCTACACTCTATACCATACACTCTATACCCTACACTCTATACCCTACACTCTATACCCTACACTCTACACTCTATACCCTACACTCTATAACATACACTTTATACCGTACACTCTATACCTTACACTCTATACCCTACACTCTACACCCTACACTCTATACCCTACACTCTATAACCTACACTCTATACCCTACTCTCTACACTTTATACCCTACACTCTACACTCTATAACCTACAATCTACACCCTACAATCTACAATCTATACCCTACACTCTATAACCTACACTCTATACCCTACACTCTACACCCTACTCTCTACACTTTATACCCTACACTCTACACTCTATACCCTACACTCTATACCCTACACTCTATACTCTATACCCTACACTCTACACTCTATACCCAACTATCTAAACACTACACTCTATACCCTACACTCTACACTCTATACCCTACACTCTATACCCTACACTCTACACTCTATACCCTACACTCTACACTCTATACCCTACTCTCTAAACCCTACACTCTATACCCTACACTCTACACTCTATACCCTACACTCTATACCCTACACTCTACACTCTATCCCCTGCACTCTATACCATACACTCTACACTCTATACTCTACACTCTATACCCTACACTCTACACTCTATACCCTACACTCTATACCCTACACTCTACACTCTATACCCTACACTCTACACTCTATACCCTACACTCTATACCCTACAATCTATACCATACACTCTATACCATACACTCTATACCCTACACTCTACACTCTATACCCTACACTCTACACTCTATACCCTACACTCTATACCCTACAATCTATACCATACACTCTATACCATACACTCTATACCCTACACTCTATACCTCACACTCTACACTCTATCCCCTGCACTCTATAACACACACTCTACACTCTATACCCTACACTCTATATCCTACACTCTACACTCTATACCCTACACTCTATACCCTACACTCTACACTCTATACCCTACACTCTACACTCTATACCCTACACTCTATACCCTACAATCTATACCATACACTCTATACCATACACTCTACAACCTACACTCTATACCCTACACTCTACACTCTATACACTACACTCTGTACCCTACACTCTATACCCTACACTCTATACCATATACTCTGTACCCTACACTCTATACCTCACACTCTACACTATATCCCCTGCACTCTATACCATACACTCTACACTCTATACCCTACACTCTATACCCTACACTCTACATTCTATACCCTACACTCTATACCCTACACTCTACACTCTATACCCTACACTCTACACTCTATACCCTACACTCTATACCCTACAATCTATACCATACACTTTATACCATACACTCTATACCCTACACTCTATACCCTACACTCTACACTCTATACCCTACACTCTATACCCTACACTCTATACCCTACACTCTACACTCTATACCCTACACTCTACACTGTATACCCTACACTCTATACCCTACAATCTATACCATACACGCTATACCATACACTCTATACCCTACACTCTATATCTCACACTCTACACTCTATCCCCTGCACTCTATACCATACACTCTACACTCTATACCCTACACTCTATACCCTACAATCTATACCATACACTCTATACCATACACTCTATACCCTACACTCTACACTCTATACCCTACACTCTACACTCTATACCCTACACTCTATACCCTACAATCTATACCATACACTCTATACCATACACTCTATACCCTACACTCTATACCTCACACTCTACACTCTATCCCCTGCACTCTATACCATACACTCTACACTCTATACCCTACACTCTATACCCTACAATCTATACCATACACTCTATACCATACACTCTATACCCTACACTCTACACTCTATACCCTACACTCTACACTCTATACCCTACACTCTATACCCTACAATCTAAACCATACACTCTATACCATACACTCTATACCCTACACTCTATACCTCACACTCTACACGCTATCCCCTGCACTCTATAACACACACTCTACACTCTATACCCTACACTCTATATCCTACACTCTACACTCTATACCCTACACTCTATACCCTACACTCTACACTCTATACCCTACACTCTACACTCTATACCCTACACTCTATACCCTACAATCTATACCATACACTCTATACCATACACTCTACAACCTACACTCTATACCCTACACTCTACACTCTATACACTACACTCTGTACCCTACACTCTATACCCTACACTCTATACCATATACTCTGTACCCTACACTCTATACCTCACACTCTACACTATATCCCCTGCACTCTATACCATACACTCTACACTCTATACCCTACACTCTATACCCTACACTCTACATTCTATACCCTACACTCTATACCCTACACTCTACACTCTATACCCTACACTCTACACTCTGTACCCTACACTCTATACAATACACTCTATACCATATACTCTGTACCCTACACTCTATACCTCACACTCTACACTATATCCCCTGCACTCTATACCATACACTCTACACTCTATACCCTACACTCTATACCCTACACTCTACATTCTATACCCTACACTCTATACCCTACACTCTACACTCTATACCCTACACTCTACACTCTATACCCTACACTCTACACTCTATACCCTACACTCTATACCCTACAATCTATACCATACACTCTATACCATACACTCTATACCCTACACTCTATACCCTACACTCTACACTCTATACCCTACACTCTATACCCTACACTCTATACCCTACACTCTACACTCTATACCCTACACTCTACACTGTATACCCTACACTCTATACCCTACAATCTATACCATACACGCTATACCATACACTCTATACCCTACACTCTATATCTCACACTCTACACTCTATCCCCTGCACTCTATACCATACACTCTACACTCTATACCCTACACTCTATACCCTACACTCTACACTCTATACCCTACACTCTATACCCTACACTCTACACTCTATACCCTACACTCTACACTCTATACCCTACACTCTATACCCTACAATCTATACCATACACTCTATACCATACACTCTATACCCTACACTCTATACCCTACAATCTATACCCTACACTCTATACCATACACTCTATACCCTACACTCTATATCATACACTCTATAGCCTACACTCTATTCCCTACACTCTATACCATACACTCTATACCCTACACTCTATACCCTACAATCTACACTCTATACCCTACAATCTATACACTACATTCTATACCCTACACTCTACACTCTATACCCTACACTCTATACCCTACACTCTACACTCTATACCCTACACTCTATACTCTATACCCTACACTCTACACTCTATACCCAACTCTCTAAACCCTACACTCTATACCCTACACTCTACACTCTATACCCTACACTCTATACCCTACACTCTACACTCAATACCCTACACTCTACACTCTATACCCTACTCTCTAAACCCTACACTCTATACCCTACACTCTACACTCTATACCCTACACTCTATACCCTACACTCTACACTCTATACACTACACTCTATACCCTACACTCTATACTCTACACTCTATACCCTACACTCTATACCCGACACTCTACACCCTACACTTTATAGCTTACACTCTATACCCTACACTCTATACCCTAAACTCTATACCATACACTCTATACCCTACACTCAATACCCTACACTCTATACCCTACACTCTACACCATACACTCTATACCCTACCCTCTATACCTTACACTCTATACCCTACACTCTACACAGTATACCCTACACTCTATACCCTACACTCTACACTCTATACCCTACACTCTATACCATACACTCTATACCCTACACTCTATACCCTACACTCTACACTCTATACCCTACACTCTACACTGTATACCCTACACTCTATACCCTACAATCTATACCATACACGCTATACCATACACTCTATACCCTACACTCTATATCTCACACTCTACACTCTATCCCCTGCACTCTATACCATACACTCTACACTCTATACCCTACACTCTATACCCTACACTCTACACTCTATACCCTACACTCTATACCCTACACTCTACACTCTATACCCTACACTCTACACTCTATACCCTACACTCTATACCCTACAATCTATACCATACACTCTATACCATACACTCTATACCCTACACTCTATACCCTACAATCTATACCCTACACTCTATACCATACACTCTATACCCTACACTCTATATCATACACTCTATAGCCTACACTCTATTCCCTACACTCTATACCATACACTCTATACCCTACACTCTATACCCTACAATCTACACTCTATACCCTACAATCTATACACTACATTCTATACCCTACACTCTACACTCTATACCCTACACTCTATACCCTACACTCTACACTCTATACCCTACACTCTATACTCTATACCCTACACTCTACACTCTATACCCAACTCTCTAAACCCTACACTCTATACCCTACACTCTACACTCTATACCCTACACTCTATACCCTACACTCTACACTCAATACCCTACACTCTACACTCTATACCCTACTCTCTAAACCCTACACTCTATACCCTACACTCTACACTCTATACCCTACACTCTATACCCTACACTCTACACTCTATACCCTACACTCTATACCCTACACTCTATACTCTACACTCTATACCCTACACTCTATACCCGACACTCTACACCCTACACTTTATAGCTTACACTCTATACCCTACACTCTATACCCTAAACTCTATACCATACACTCTATACCCTACACTCAATACCCTACACTCTATACCCTACACTCTACACCATACACTCTATACCCTACCCTCTATACCTTACACTCTATACCCTACACTCTACACAGTATACCCTACACTCTATACCCTACACTCTACACTCTATACCCTACACTCTATACCATACACTCTATACCCTACACTCTATACCCTACACTCTACACTCTATACCCTACACTCTATACCCTACACTCTATACCCTACACTCTACACTTTATACCCTACACTCTATACCCTACACTCTATACCCTACACTCTATACCCTACACTCTATACCCTACACTCTACACTCTATACCCTACACTCTATACCCTACACTCTATACCCTACACTCTATACCCTACACTCTATACCCTACACTCTACACTTAATACCCTACACTCTATACCCTACACTCTATACCATACACCCTGTACCCTACACTCTATACCCTACACTCTATACCCTACACTCTACACTCTATACCCTACACTCTATACCCTACACTCTATACCCTACACTCTACACTTTATACCCTACACTCTATACCCTACACTCTATACCCTCCACTCTATACTCTACACTCTACACCCTACACTCTACACTTTATACCCTACACTCTATACCCTACACTCTATACCCTTCACTCTATACCCTACACGCTATACCCTACACTCTATACCCTACACTCTATACCCTACACTCTATACCCTACACTCTACACCCTACACTCTATACCCTACACCCTATACCCTACACTCTATACCCTAAACTCAACACCCTACACTCTATACCCTACACTCTATACCCTACACTCTATACCCTACACTCTACACTCTATACCCTACACTCTACACTCGATACCCTACACTCTATACCCTACAATCTATATCATACACTCTATACCATACACTCTATACCATACACTCTCTCCCCTACACTCTATACCATACACTCTACACTCTATACCCTACACTATACACACTACACTCTATACCCTACATTCTCTACCCTACACTCTATACCATACACTCTATACCATACACTCTATCCCCTACACTCTATACCATACACTTTACGCTCTATACCCTACACTCTATACCCTACACTCTATACCCTACAATCTATACCATACACTCTATACCATACACTCTATACCCTACACTCTATACCCTACAATCTATACCCTACACTCTATACCATACACTCTATACCCTACACTCTATATCATACACTCTATAGCCTACACTCTATTCCCTACACTCTATACCATACACTCTATACCCTACACTCTATACCCTACAATCTACACTCTATACCCTACAATCTATACACTACACTCTATACCCTACACTCTACACTCTATACCCTACACTCTATACCCTACACTCTACACTCTATACCCTACACTCTATACTCTATACCCTACACTCTACACTCTATACCCAACTCTCTAAACCCTACACTCTGTACCCTACACTCTACACTCTATACCCTACACTCTATACCCTACACTCTACACTCAATACCCTACACTCTACACTCTATACCCTACTCTCTAAACCCTACACTCTATACCCTACACTCTACACTCTATACCCTACACTCTATACCCTACACTCTACACTCTATACCCTACACTCTATACCCTACACTCTATACCCTACACTCTATACCCGACACTCTACACCCTACACTTTATAGCTTACACTCTATACCCTACACTCTATACCCTAAACTCTATACCATACACTCTATACCCTACACTCAATACCCTACACTCTATACCCTACACTCTACACCATACACTCTATACCCTACCCTCTATACCTTACACTCTATACCCTACACTCTACACAGTATACCCTACACTCTATACCCTACACTCTACACTCTATACCCTACACTCTATACCATACACTCTATACCCTACACTCTATACCCTACACTCTACACTCTATACCCTACACTCTATACCCTACACTCTATACCCTACACTCTACACTTTATACCCTACACTCTATACCCTACACTCTATACCCTACACTCTATACCCTACACTCTATACCCTACACTCTACACTCTATACCCTACACTCTATACCCTACACTCTATACCCTACACTCTATACCCTACACTCTATACCCTACACTCTACACTTAATACCCTACACTCTATACCCTACACTCTATACCATACACCCTGTACCCTACACTCTATACCCTACACTCTATACCCTACACTCTACACTCTATACCCTACACTCTATACCCTACACTCTATACCCTACACTCTACACTTTATACCCTACACTCTATACCCTACACTCTATACCCTCCACTCTATACTCTACACTCTACACCCTACACTCTACACTTTATACCCTACACTCTATACCCTACACTCTATACCCTTCACTCTATACCCTACACGCTATACCCTACACTCTATACCCTACACTCTATACCCTACACTCTATACCCTACACTCTACACCCTACACTCTATACCCTACACCCTATACCCTACACTCTATACCCTAAACTCAACACCCTACACTCTATACCCTACACTCTATACCCTACACTCTATACCCTACACTCTACACTCTATACCCTACACTCTACACTCGATACCCTACACTCTATACCCTACAATCTATATCATACACTCTATACCATACACTCTATACCATACACTCTCTCCCCTACACTCTATACCATACACTCTACACTCTATACCCTACACTATACACACTACACTCTATACCCTACATTCTCTACCCTACACTCTATACCATACACTCTATACCATACACTCTATCCCCTACACTCTATACCATACACTTTACGCTCTATACCCTACACTCTATACCCTACACTCTATACCCTACAATCTATACCATACACTCTATACCATACACTCTATACCCTACACTCTATACCCTACAATCTATACCCTACACTCTATACCATACACTCTATACCCTACACTCTATATCATACACTCTATAGCCTACACTCTATTCCCTACACTCTATACCATACACTCTATACCCTACACTCTATACCCTACAATCTACACTCTATACCCTACAATCTATACACTACATTCTATACCCTACACTCTACACTCTATACCCTACACTCTATACCCTACACTCTACACTCTATACCCTACACTCTATACTCTATACCCTACACTCTACACTCTATACCCAACTCTCTAAACCCTACACTCTATACCCTACACTCTACACTCTATACCCTACACTCTATACCCTACACTCTACACTCAATACCCTACACTCTACACTCTATACCCTACTCTCTAAACCCTACACTCTATACCCTACACTCTACACTCTATACCCTACACTCTATACCCTACACTCTACACTCTATACACTACACTCTATACCCTACACTCTATACTCTACACTCTATACCCTACACTCTATACCCGACACTCTACACCCTACACTTTATAGCTTACACTCTATACCCTACACTCTATACCCTAAACTCTATACCATACACTCTATACCCTACACTCAATACCCTACACTCTATACCCTACACTCTACACCATACACTCTATACCCTACCCTCTATACCTTACACTCTATACCCTACACTCTACACAGTATACCCTACACTCTATACCCTACACTCTACACTCTATACCCTACACTCTATACCATACACTCTATACCCTACACTCTATACCCTACACTCTACACTCTATACCCTACACTCTACACTGTATACCCTACACTCTATACCCTACAATCTATACCATACACGCTATACCATACACTCTATACCCTACACTCTATATCTCACACTCTACACTCTATCCCCTGCACTCTATACCATACACTCTACACTCTATACCCTACACTCTATACCCTACACTCTACACTCTATACCCTACACTCTATACCCTACACTCTACACTCTATACCCTACACTCTACACTCTATACCCTACACTCTATACCCTACAATCTATACCATACACTCTATACCATACACTCTATACCCTACACTCTATACCCTACAATCTATACCCTACACTCTATACCATACACTCTATACCCTACACTCTATATCATACACTCTATAGCCTACACTCTATTCCCTACACTCTATACCATACACTCTATACCCTACACTCTATACCCTACAATCTACACTCTATACCCTACAATCTATACACTACATTCTATACCCTACACTCTACACTCTATACCCTACACTCTATACCCTACACTCTACACTCTATACCCTACACTCTATACTCTATACCCTACACTCTACACTCTATACCCAACTCTCTAAACCCTACACTCTATACCCTACACTCTACACTCTATACCCTACACTCTATACCCTACACTCTACACTCAATACCCTACACTCTACACTCTATACCCTACTCTCTAAACCCTACACTCTATACCCTACACTCTACACTCTATACCCTACACTCTATACCCTACACTCTACACTCTATACCCTACACTCTATACCCTACACTCTATACTCTACACTCTATACCCTACACTCTATACCCGACACTCTACACCCTACACTTTATAGCTTACACTCTATACCCTACACTCTATACCCTAAACTCTATACCATACACTCTATACCCTACACTCAATACCCTACACTCTATACCCTACACTCTACACCATACACTCTATACCCTACCCTCTATACCTTACACTCTATACCCTACACTCTACACAGTATACCCTACACTCTATACCCTACACTCTACACTCTATACCCTACACTCTATACCATACACTCTATACCCTACACTCTATACCCTACACTCTACACTCTATACCCTACACTCTATACCCTACACTCTATACCCTACACTCTACACTTTATACCCTACACTCTATACCCTACACTCTATACCCTACACTCTATACCCTACACTCTATACCCTACACTCTACACTCTATACCCTACACTCTATACCCTACACTCTATACCCTACACTCTATACCCTACACTCTATACCCTACACTCTACACTTAATACCCTACACTCTATACCCTACACTCTATACCATACACCCTGTACCCTACACTCTATACCCTACACTCTATACCCTACACTCTACACTCTATACCCTACACTCTATACCCTACACTCTATACCCTACACTCTACACTTTATACCCTACACTCTATACCCTACACTCTATACCCTCCACTCTATACTCTACACTCTACACCCTACACTCTACACTTTATACCCTACACTCTATACCCTACACTCTATACCCTTCACTCTATACCCTACACGCTATACCCTACACTCTATACCCTACACTCTATACCCTACACTCTATACCCTACACTCTACACCCTACACTCTATACCCTACACCCTATACCCTACACTCTATACCCTAAACTCAACACCCTACACTCTATACCCTACACTCTATACCCTACACTCTATACCCTACACTCTACACTCTATACCCTACACTCTACACTCGATACCCTACACTCTATACCCTACAATCTATATCATACACTCTATACCATACACTCTATACCATACACTCTCTCCCCTACACTCTATACCATACACTCTACACTCTATACCCTACACTATACACACTACACTCTATACCCTACATTCTCTACCCTACACTCTATACCATACACTCTATACCATACACTCTATCCCCTACACTCTATACCATACACTTTACGCTCTATACCCTACACTCTATACCCTACACTCTATACCCTACAATCTATACCATACACTCTATACCATACACTCTATACCCTACACTCTATACCCTACAATCTATACCCTACACTCTATACCATACACTCTATACCCTACACTCTATATCATACACTCTATAGCCTACACTCTATTCCCTACACTCTATACCATACACTCTATACCCTACACTCTATACCCTACAATCTACACTCTATACCCTACAATCTATACACTACACTCTATACCCTACACTCTACACTCTATACCCTACACTCTATACCCTACACTCTACACTCTATACCCTACACTCTATACTCTATACCCTACACTCTACACTCTATACCCAACTCTCTAAACCCTACACTCTATACCCTACACTCTACACTCTATACCCTACACTCTATACCCTACACTCTACACTCAATACCCTACACTCTACACTCTATACCCTACTCTCTAAACCCTACACTCTATACCCTACACTCTACACTCTATACCCTACACTCTATACCCTACACTCTACACTCTATACCCTACACTCTATACCCTACACTCTATACTCTACACTCTATACCCTACACTCTATACCCGACACTCTACACCCTACACTTTATAGCTTACACTCTATACCCTACACTCTATACCCTAAACTCTATACCATACACTCTATACCCTACACTCAATACCCTACACTCTATACCCTACACTCTACACCATACACTCTATACCCTACCCTCTATACCTTACACTCTATACCCTACACTCTACACAGTATACCCTACACTCTATACCCTACACTCTACACTCTATACCCTACACTCTATACCATACACTCTATACCCTACACTCTATACCCTACATTCTACACTCTATACCCTACACTCTATACCCTACACCCTATACCCTACACTCTACACTTTATACCCTACACTCTATACCCTACACTCTATACCCTACACTCTATACCCTACACTCTATACCCTACACTCTACACTCTATACCCTACACTCTATACTCTACACTCTATACCCTACACTCTATACCCTACACTCTATACCCTACACTCTACACTTAATACCCTACACTCTATACCCTACACTCTATACCATACACTCTGTACCCTACACTCTATACCCTACACTCTATACCCTACACTCTACACTCTATACCCTACACTCTATACCCTACACTCTATACCCTACACTCTACACTTTATACCCTACACTCTATACCCTACACTCTATACCCTCCACTCTATACTCTACACTCTACACCCTACACTCTACACTTTATACCCTACACTCTATACCCTACACTCTATACCCTTCACTCTATACCCTACACGCTATACCCTACACTCTATACCCTACACTCTATACCCTACACTCTACACCCTACACTCTACACCCTACACCCTATACCCTACACTCTATACCCTACACTCTATACCCTACACTCTACACCCTACACTCTATACCCTACACCCTATACCCTACACTCTATACCCTAAACTCAACACCCTACACTCTATACCCTACACTCTATACCCTACACTCTATACCCTACACTCTACACTCTATACCCTACACTCTACACTCGATACCCTACACTCTATACCCTACAATCTATATCATACACTCTATACCATACACTCTATACCATACACTCTCTCCCCTACACTCTATACCATACACTCTACACTCTATACCCTACACTATACACACTACACTCTATACCCTACATTCTCTACCCTACACTCTATACCATACACTCTATACCATACACTCTATCCCCTACACTCTATACCATACACTTTACGCTCTATACCCTACACTCTATACCCTACACTCTATACCCTACAATCTATACCATACACTCTATACCATACACTCTATACCCTACACTCTATACCCTACAATCTATACCCTACACTCTATACCATACACTCTATACCCTACACTCTATATCATACACTCTATAGCCTACACTCTATTCCCTACACTCTATACCATACACTCTATACCCTACACTCTATACCCTACAATCTACACTCTATACCCTACAATCTATACACTACATTCTATACCCTACACTCTACACTCTATACCCTACACTCTATACCCTACACTCTACACTCTATACCCTACACTCTATACTCTATACCCTACACTCTACACTCTATACCCAACTCTCTAAACCCTACACTCTATACCCTACACTCTACACTCTATACCCTACACTCTATACCCTACACTCTACACTCAATACCCTACACTCTACACTCTATACCCTACTCTCTAAACCCTACACTCTATACCCTACACTCTACACTCTATACCCTACACTCTATACCCTACACTCTACACTCTATACACTACACTCTATACCCTACACTCTATACTCTACACTCTATACCCTACACTCTATACCCGACACTCTACACCCTACACTTTATAGCTTACACTCTATACCCTACACTCTATACCCTAAACTCTATACCATACACTCTATACCCTACACTCAATACCCTACACTCTATACCCTACACTCTACACCATACACTCTATACCCTACCCTCTATACCTTACACTCTATACCCTACACTCTACACAGTATACCCTACACTCTATACCCTACACTCTACACTCTATACCCTACACTCTATACCATACACTCTATACCCTACACTCTATACCCTACACTCTACACTCTATACCCTACACTCTACACTGTATACCCTACACTCTATACCCTACAATCTATACCATACACGCTATACCATACACTCTATACCCTACACTCTATATCTCACACTCTACACTCTATCCCCTGCACTCTATACCATACACTCTACACTCTATACCCTACACTCTATACCCTACACTCTACACTCTATACCCTACACTCTATACCCTACACTCTACACTCTATACCCTACACTCTACACTCTATACCCTACACTCTATACCCTACAATCTATACCATACACTCTATACCATACACTCTATACCCTACACTCTATACCCTACAATCTATACCCTACACTCTATACCATACACTCTATACCCTACACTCTATATCATACACTCTATAGCCTACACTCTATTCCCTACACTCTATACCATACACTCTATACCCTACACTCTATACCCTACAATCTACACTCTATACCCTACAATCTATACACTACATTCTATACCCTACACTCTACACTCTATACCCTACACTCTATACCCTACACTCTACACTCTATACCCTACACTCTATACTCTATACCCTACACTCTACACTCTATACCCAACTCTCTAAACCCTACACTCTATACCCTACACTCTACACTCTATACCCTACACTCTATACCCTACACTCTACACTCAATACCCTACACTCTACACTCTATACCCTACTCTCTAAACCCTACACTCTATACCCTACACTCTACACTCTATACCCTACACTCTATACCCTACACTCTACACTCTATACCCTACACTCTATACCCTACACTCTATACTCTACACTCTATACCCTACACTCTATACCCGACACTCTACACCCTACACTTTATAGCTTACACTCTATACCCTACACTCTATACCCTAAACTCTATACCATACACTCTATACCCTACACTCAATACCCTACACTCTATACCCTACACTCTACACCATACACTCTATACCCTACCCTCTATACCTTACACTCTATACCCTACACTCTACACAGTATACCCTACACTCTATACCCTACACTCTACACTCTATACCCTACACTCTATACCATACACTCTATACCCTACACTCTATACCCTACACTCTACACTCTATACCCTACACTCTATACCCTACACTCTATACCCTACACTCTACACTTTATACCCTACACTCTATACCCTACACTCTATACCCTACACTCTATACCCTACACTCTATACCCTACACTCTACACTCTATACCCTACACTCTATACCCTACACTCTATACCCTACACTCTATACCCTACACTCTATACCCTACACTCTACACTTAATACCCTACACTCTATACCCTACACTCTATACCATACACCCTGTACCCTACACTCTATACCCTACACTCTATACCCTACACTCTACACTCTATACCCTACACTCTATACCCTACACTCTATACCCTACACTCTACACTTTATACCCTACACTCTATACCCTACACTCTATACCCTCCACTCTATACTCTACACTCTACACCCTACACTCTACACTTTATACCCTACACTCTATACCCTACACTCTATACCCTTCACTCTATACCCTACACGCTATACCCTACACTCTATACCCTACACTCTATACCCTACACTCTATACCCTACACTCTACACCCTACACTCTATACCCTACACCCTATACCCTACACTCTATACCCTAAACTCAACACCCTACACTCTATACCCTACACTCTATACCCTACACTCTATACCCTACACTCTACACTCTATACCCTACACTCTACACTCGATACCCTACACTCTATACCCTACAATCTATATCATACACTCTATACCATACACTCTATACCATACACTCTCTCCCCTACACTCTATACCATACACTCTACACTCTATACCCTACACTATACACACTACACTCTATACCCTACATTCTCTACCCTACACTCTATACCATACACTCTATACCATACACTCTATCCCCTACACTCTATACCATACACTTTACGCTCTATACCCTACACTCTATACCCTACACTCTATACCCTACAATCTATACCATACACTCTATACCATACACTCTATACCCTACACTCTATACCCTACAATCTATACCCTACACTCTATACCATACACTCTATACCCTACACTCTATATCATACACTCTATAGCCTACACTCTATTCCCTACACTCTATACCATACACTCTATACCCTACACTCTATACCCTACAATCTACACTCTATACCCTACAATCTATACACTACACTCTATACCCTACACTCTACACTCTATACCCTACACTCTATACCCTACACTCTACACTCTATACCCTACACTCTATACTCTATACCCTACACTCTACACTCTATACCCAACTCTCTAAACCCTACACTCTATACCCTACACTCTACACTCTATACCCTACACTCTATACCCTACACTCTACACTCAATACCCTACACTCTACACTCTATACCCTACTCTCTAAACCCTACACTCTATACCCTACACTCTACACTCTATACCCTACACTCTATACCCTACACTCTACACTCTATACCCTACACTCTATACCCTACACTCTATACTCTACACTCTATACCCTACACTCTATACCCGACACTCTACACCCTACACTTTATAGCTTACACTCTATACCCTACACTCTATACCCTAAACTCTATACCATACACTCTATACCCTACACTCAATACCCTACACTCTATACCCTACACTCTACACCATACACTCTATACCCTACCCTCTATACCTTACACTCTATACCCTACACTCTACACAGTATACCCTACACTCTATACCCTACACTCTACACTCTATACCCTACACTCTATACCATACACTCTATACCCTACACTCTATACCCTACATTCTACACTCTATACCCTACACTCTATACCCTACACCCTATACCCTACACTCTACACTTTATACCCTACACTCTATACCCTACACTCTATACCCTACACTCTATACCCTACACTCTATACCCTACACTCTACACTCTATACCCTACACTCTATACTCTACACTCTATACCCTACACTCTATACCCTACACTCTATACCCTACACTCTACACTTAATACCCTACACTCTATACCCTACACTCTATACCATACACTCTGTACCCTACACTCTATACCCTACACTCTATACCCTACACTCTACACTCTATACCCTACACTCTATACCCTACACTCTATACCCTACACTCTACACTTTATACCCTACACTCTATACCCTACACTCTATACCCTCCACTCTATACTCTACACTCTACACCCTACACTCTACACTTTATACCCTACACTCTATACCCTACACTCTATACCCTTCACTCTATACCCTACACGCTATACCCTACACTCTATACCCTACACTCTATACCCTACACTCTACACCCTACACTCTACACCCTACACCCTATACCCTACACTCTATACCCTAAACTCAACACCCTACACTCTATACCCTACACTCTATACCCTACACTCTATACCCTACACTCTACACTCTATACCCTACACTCTACACTCGATACCCTACACTCTATACCCTACAATCTATATCATACACTCTATACCATACACTCTATACCATACACTCTATCCCCTACACTCTATACCATACACTCTACACTCTATACCCTACACTATACACCCTACACTCTATACCCTACATTCTCTACCCTACACTCTATACCATACACTCTATACCATACACTCTATCCCCTACACTCTATACCATACACTTTACGCTCTATACCCTACACTCTATACCCTACACTCTACACTCTATACCCTACACTCTACACTCTATACCCTACACTCTACACTCTATACCCTACACTCTACACCCTACACTCTATACCATACACTCTATACCCTACAATCTACACTCTATACCCTACACTCTATACCCTACACTCTATACCCTACACTCTACAATCTATACCATACACTCTATACCATACACTCTATACCCTACACTCTATACCCTACAATCTATACCCTACACTCTATACCATACACTCTATACCCTACACTCTATATCATACACTCTATAGCCTACACTCTATTCCCTACACTCTATACCATACACTCTATACCCTACACTCTATACCCTACAATCTACACTCTATACCCTACAATCTATACACTACACTCTATACCCTACACTCTACACTCTATACCCTACACTCTATACCCTACACTCTACACTCTATACCCTACACTCTATACTCTATACCCTACACTCTACACTCTATACCCAACTCTCTAAACCCTACACTCTATACCCTACACTCTACACTCTATACCCTACACTCTATACCCTACACTCTACACTCAATACCCTACACTCTACACTCTATACCCTACTCTCTAAACCCTACACTCTATACCCTACACTCTACACTCTATACCCTACACTCTATACCCTACACTCTACACTCTATACCCTACACTCTATACCCTACACTCTATACTCTACACTCTATACCCTACACTCTATACCCGACACTCTACACCCTACACTTTATAGCTTACACTCTATACCCTACACTCTATACCCTAAACTCTATACCATACACTCTATACCCTACACTCAATACCCTACACTCTATACCCTACACTCTACACCATACACTCTATACCCTACCCTCTATACCTTACACTCTATACCCTACACTCTACACAGTATACCCTACACTCTATACCCTACACTCTACACTCTATACCCTACACTCTATACCATACACTCTATACCCTACACTCTATACCCTACACTCTACACTCTATACCCTACACTCTATACCCTACACTCTATACCCTACACTCTACACTTTATACCCTACACTCTATACCCTACACTCTATACCCTACACTCTATACCCTACACTCTATACCCTACACTCTACACTCTATACCCTACACTCTATACTCTACACTCTATACCCTACACTCTATACCCTACACTCTATACCCTACACTCTACACTTAATACCCTACACTCTATACCCTACACTCTATACCATACACTCTGTACCCTACACTCTATACCCTACACTCTATACCCTACACTCTACACTCTATACCCTACACTCTATACCCTACACTCTATACCCTACACTCTACACTTTATACCCTACACTCTATACCCTACACTCTATACCCTCCACTCTATACTCTACACTCTACACCCTACACTCTACACTTTATACCCTACACTCTATACCCTACACTCTATACCCTTCACTCTATACCCTACACGCTATACCCTACACTCTATACCCTACACTCTATACCCTACACTCTACACCCTACACTCTACACCCTACACCCTATACCCTACACTCTATACCCTAAACTCAACACCCTACACTCTATACCCTACACTCTATACCCTACACTCTATACCCTACACTCTACACTCTATACCCTACACTCTACACTCGATACCCTACACTCTATACCCTACAATCTATATCATACACTCTATACCATACACTCTATACCATACACTCTATCCCCTACACTCTATACCATACACTCTACACTCTATACCCTACACTATACACCCTACACTCTATACCCTACATTCTCTACCCTACACTCTATACCATACACTCTATACCATACACTATATCCCCTACACTCTATACCATACACTTTACGCTCTATACCCTACACTCTATACCCTACACTCTACACTTTATACCCTACACTCTATACCCTACACTCTATACCCTTCACTCTATACCCTACACGCTATACCCTACACTCTATACCCTACACTCTATACCCTACACTCTACACCCTACACTCTACACCCTACACCCTATACCCTACACTCTATACCCTAAACTCAACACCCTACACTCTATACCCTACACTCTATACCCTACACTCTATACCCTACACTCTACACTCTATACCCTACACTCTACACTCGATACCCTACACTCTATACCCTACAATCTATATCATACACTCTATACCATACACTCTATACCATACACTCTATCCCCTACACTCTATACCATACACTCTACACTCTATACCCTACACTATACACCCTACACTCTATACCCTACATTCTCTACCCTACACTCTATACCATACACTCTATACCATACACTATATCCCCTACACTCTATACCATACACTTTACGCTCTATACCCTACACTCTATACCCTACACTCTACACTCTATACCCTACACTCTACACTCTATACCCTACACTCTACACTCTATACCCTACACTCTACACCCTACACTCTATACCATACACTCTATACCCTACAATCTACACTCTATACCCTACACTCTATACCCTACACTCTATACCCTACACTCTACACTCTATACCCTACACTCTATTCCATACATTCTATACCCTACACTCTATACCCTACACTCTACACTCTATACCCTACACTCTACACTTTACACTCTATACCCTACACTCTATACTCTATACCCTACACTCTATACCGTACATTCTACACTCTATACCCTACACTCTATACCCTACATTCTAATCCCTACACTCTACACTCTATACCCTACACTCTATACCCTACACTCTATACCCTACACTCTACACCCTACACTCTATACCCTACACTCTATACCCTACACTCTATACCCTACACTCTACACTCTATACCCTACACTCTATACCATACACGCTACACTCTATTCCCTACACTCTATACCATACACTCTATACCCTACACTCTATACCCTACACTATATACTCTATACCCTACACTCTACACTCTATACCATACACTCTATACCCTACACTCTATACCCTACACTCTACACTCTATACCCTACAATCTATACCCTACACTCTATACCCTACACTCTACACCCTACACTCTATACCCTACAATCTACACTCTATACCCTACACTCTATAAAATACACTCTATACCCTACACTCTATACCATACACTCTACACCATACACTCTATACCATACACTCTATACCCCACACTCTACACTCTATACCCTACACTCTATACACTACACTCTATACTATACACTCTATACCCTACACTCTATACCCTACACTATACACTCTATACCCTACACTCTACACCATACACTCTATACCCTACACTCTATACTCTACGCTATACACTCTATACCTTACAATCTATACCTTACACTCTTTACCCTACACTCTATACCCTACACTCTATACCCTACACTCTACACTCTATAACCTACACTCTATACCATACACTCTATATCCTACACTCTATACCCTACACTCTATACCCTACACTCTACACTCTATACCCTACACTCTATACCATACACTCTATACCCTACACTCTATGCCCTACACTCTAATCTCCATACCATACACTCTATACCCTACACTCTATAACATACATTCTACACCCTACACTCTATACCATACACTCTATACCACACACTCTACACTCTATACCATACACTCTATACCCTACACTCTACACTTTATACCCTACACTCTATACCCTACAATCTATACCCTACACTCTATACCCTACACTCTATACCCTGCACTCTACACTCTATACCCTACACTCTATACCATACACTCTATACCCTACACTCTACACTCTATACCCTACACTCTATACCATACACTCTATACCATACACTATATGCCCTACACTCTAATCTCCATACCATACACTCTGTACCCTAAACTCTATAACATACATTCTACACCCTACACTCTATACCATACACTCTATACCCTACACTCTACACTCTATACCATACACTCTATACCCTACGCGCTACACTCTATACCCTAAACTCTACACCCTACACTCTATACCCTACACTCTATACCCTACACTCTATACCCTACACTCTATACCCTACACTCTACACTCTATACCCTACACTCTATACCGTACACTCTATACCATACACTCTATACCATACACTCTATATCATACCCTCTATACCCTACACTCTATACCCTACACTCTACACTCTATACCCTACACTCTACACTCTATACCCTACACTCTATACATTACAATCTATACCATACACTCTATACCATACACTCTATACCCTACACTCTATACCTCACACTCTACACTCTATCCCCTGCACTCTATACCATACACCCTACACTCTGTACCCTACACTCTAAACTCTATACCCTACACTATATACCCTACACTCTATACCCTACACCCTACGCTCTATACCCTACACTCTATACCCTACACTCAACACTCTATACCCTACACTCTATTCCATACACTCTATACCCTACACTCTATACCCTACACTCTACACTCTATACCATACACTCTACACTTTACACTCTATACCCTACACTCTATACCCTACACTCTATACTCTATACCCTACACTCTATACTCTATACCATACACTCTATACCGTACATTCTACACTCTATACCCTACACTCTATACCCTACACTCTAATCTCTACACTCTATACCCTACACTCTACACTCTATACCCTACACTCTATACCCTACACTCTACACTCTATTCCCTACACTCTATACCATACACTCTATACCCTACACTCTTTACCCTACACTATACACTCTATACCCTACACTCTACACTCTATACCATAGACTCTATACCCTACAATCTACACTCTATACCCTACAATCTATACCCTACACTCTATACCCTACACTTTATACCCTACACTCCATACCTTACACTCTATACCTTACACTCTACACCCTACACTCTACACTCTATACCCTACACTCTATAACCTACACTCTATACCCTACACTCTTTACCCTACTCTCTACACTTTATACCCTACACTCCACACTCTATACCCTACACTCTATACCCTACACTCTACACTCTATTCCCTACACTCTATACCATACTCTCTATACCCTACACTTTTTACCCTACAATATACACTCTATACCCTACACTCTACACTCTATACCATACACTCTATACCCTACACTCTATACCCTACACTCTACACTCTACACCCTACAATCTATACCCTACACTCTATACCATACACTCTAAACCCTACACTCTATACCCTACACTCTACACTCTATACCCTACACTCTATACCCTACACTCTATACCCTACACTCTACACTCTATACCCTACACTCTATAACATACACTTTATACCGTACACTCTATACCTTACACTCTATACCCTACACTCTACACCCTACCCTCCACACTCTATACCCTACACTCTATAACCTACACTCTATACCCTACACTCTATACCCTACTCTCTACACTTTATACCCTACACTCTACACTCTATAACCTACAATCTACACCCTACACTCCACACTCTATACCCTACACTCTATAACCTACACTCTATACCCTACACTCTATACCCTACTCTCTACACTTTATACCCTACACTCTACACTCTATACCCTACACTCTATACCCTATACTCTACACCCTACACTCTACACTCTATACCCTACACTCTATACCCTACACTCTACACTCTATACCCTACACTCTATACCCTACACTCTACACTCTATACCCTACACTCTACACTCTATACCCTACTCTTTAAACCCTACACTCTATACCCTACACTCTACACTCTATACCCTACACTCTATACCCTACACTCTACACTCTATACCCTACACTCTATACCCTACACTCTATACCCTACACTCTATACCCTACACTCTATACCCTACACTCTTCACCCTACACTTTATAGCTTACACTCTATACCCTACACTCTATACCATTCACTCTATACCCTACACTCTATACCCTACACTCTATACCCTACACTCTACACCATACACCATACACTATATACCCTACCCTCTATACCGTACACTCTATACCCTACACTCTACACATTATACCCTACACTATATACCCTACACTCTACACTCTATACCCTACACTCTATACCATACACTCTATACCCTACACTCTATACCCTACACTCTACACTCTATACCCTACACTCTACACTCTACACCCTACACTCTACACTTTACACTCTATACTCTACACTCTATACCCTACACTCTACACTTTATCCCCTACACTCTATACCCTACACTCTATACCCTACACTCTATACCCTACACGCTATACCCTACACTCTATACCCTACACTCTATACCCTACACTCTATACCCTACATTCTACACCCTACACTCCATACCCTACACCCTATACCCTACACTCTATACCCTACATACACTCTACACCCTACACTCTATACCCTACACTCTATACCCTACACTCTATACCCTACACTCTACACTCTATACCCTACACTCTATACCCTACACTCTATACCATACACTCTATACCATACACTCTATCCCCTACACTCTATACCATACACTCTACACTCTATACCCTACACTGTATACCCTACACTCTAAACTCTATACCCTACACTCTATACCCTACACTCTACACTCTATACCCTACACTCTACACTCTATACCCTACACTCTATACCCTACAATCTATATCATACACTCTATACCATACACACTATACCATACACTCTACACTCTATACCCTACACTCTATACCCTACACTCTACACTCTATACCCTACACTCTATACCCTACACTCTACACTCTATACCCTACACTCTATACCCTACACTCTATACCATACACTCTATACCATACACTCTATCCCCTACACTCTAGCCCATACACTCTACACTCTATACCCTACACTCTACACTCTATACCCTACACTCTACACTCTATACCCTACACTCTACACCCTACACTCTATACCATACACTCTATACCCTACACTCTACACTCTATACCCTACACTCTATACCCTACACTCTATACCCTACACCCTACGCTCTATACCCTACACTCTATACCCTACACTCTACACACTATACCCTACACTCTATTCCATACACTCTATACCCTACACTCTATACCCTACACTCTACACTCTATACCCTACACTCTACACTTTACACACTATACCCTACACTCTATACCCTACACTCTATACTCTATACCCTACACTCTATACCGTACATTCTACACTCTATACCCTACACTCTATAACCTACTTTCTAATCCCTACACTCTACACTCTATACCCTACACTTTATACCCTACACTCTATACCCTACTCTCTACACTCTATACCCTACACTCTATACCCTACACTTTATACCCTACACTCTACACTCTATACCCTACACTCTATACCATACACTCTACACTCTATTCCCTACACTCTATACCATACACTCTAAACCCTACACTCTATACCCTACACTATACACTCTATACCCTACAATCTATACCCTACACACTATGCCCTACACTCTATACCCTACACTCTATACCCTACACTCTACACTCTATACCCTACACTCTATACCATACACTCTATACCCTAAACTCTATACCATACACTCTACACCATACAATCTATACCATACACTCTATACCTACACTCTACACTCTATACCCTTCACTCTATACCCTACACTCTATACCATACACTCTAGACCCTACATTGTACACTCTATACCCTACACTCTATACCCTACACTCTATACCCTACACCCTACGCTCTATACCCTACACTCTATACCCTACACTCTATACTCTATACCCTATACTCTATTCCATACATTCTATACCCTACACTCTATACCCTACAGTCTAATCCCTACACTCTACACTCTATACCCTACACTCTATACCCTACACTCTATACTCTATGCCCTACACTCTATGCCCTACACTCTAATCCCTACACTCTACACTCTATAACCTACACTCTATACTCTACACTCCATACTCTACACTCTATACCCTATACTCTACACTCTATACCCTACACTCTATACCATACACTCTAATCCCTACACTCTACACTCTATACCCTACACTCTATACCCTACACTCTATACCCTACACTCTATACCCTACACTCTACACTCTATACCCTACACTCTATACCATACACTCTATACCCTACACTCTACACTCTATACCCTACACTCTATACCCTACACTCTATACCCTACACTCTACACCATACACTCTATGCACTACCCTCTATACCTTACACTCTATACCCTACACTCTACACAGTATACCCTACACTCTATACCCTACACTCTACACTCTATACCCTACACTCTATACCATACACTCTATACCCTACACTCTATACCCTACACTCTACACTCTATACCCTACACTCTATACCCTACACTCTATACCCTACACTCTACACTTTATACCCTACACTCTATACCCTACACTCTATACCCTACACTCTACACTCTATACCCTACATTCTATACCCTACACTCTATACCCTACACTCTATACCCTACACTCTACACTTTATACCCTACACTCTATACCCTACACTCTATACCATACACTCTATACCCTACACTCTATACCCTACACTCTATACCCTACACTCTACACTCTATACCCTACACTCTATACCCTACACTCTACACTTTATACCCTACACTCTATACCCTACACTCTATACCCTCCACTCTATACCCTACACTCTACACTCTACACCCTACACTCTACACTTTATACCCTACACTCTATACCCTACACTCTATACCCTTCACTCTATACCCTACACGCTATACCCTACACTCTATACCCTACACTCTATACCCTACACTCTATACCCTACACTCTACACCCTACACTCTATACCCTACACCCTATACCCTACACTCTATACCCTACACTCAACACTCTACACTCTATACCCTACACTCTATACCCTACACTCTATACCCTACACTCTATACCCTACACTCTACACTCTATACCCTACACTCTACACTCGATATCCTACACTCTATACCCTACAATCTATACCATACACTCTATACCATACACTCTATACCATACACTCTATCCCCTACACTCTATACCATACACTCTACACTCTATACCCTACACTCTACACCCTACACTATATACCCTACACTCTATACCCTACATTCTCTACCCTACACTCTATACCATACACTCTATACCATACACTCTATCCCCTACACTCTATACCATACACTTTACACTCTGTACCCTACTTTCTATACCCTACACTCTACACTCTACACCCTACACTCTATACCCTACACTCTACACTCTATACCCTACACTCTACACCCTACACTCTATACCATACACTCTATACCCTACACTCTACACTCTATACCCTACACTCTATACCCTACACTCTATACCCTACACCCTACGCTCTATACCCTACACTCTATACCCTAAACTCTACACTCTATACCCTACACTCTATTCCATACACTCTATACCCTACACTCTATACCCTACACTCTACACTCTATACCCTACACTCTACACTTTACACTCTATACCCTACACTCTATACTCTATACCCTACACTCTATACCGTGCATTCTACACTCTATACCCTACACTCTATACCCTGCACTCTAATCCCTACACTCTACACTCTATACCCTACACTCTATACCCTACACTCTATACCCTACACTCTACACCCTACACTCTATACCCTACACTCTATACCCTACACTCTATACCCTACACTCTACACTCTATACCCTACACTCTATACCATACACTCTACACTCTATTCCCTACACTCTATACCATACACTCTATACCCTACACTCTATACCCTACACTATACACTCTATACCCTACACTCTACACTCTATACCATACACGCTATACCCTACACTCTATACCCTACACTCTACACTCTATACCCTACAATATATACCCTACACTCTATACCCTACACTCTACACCCTACACTCTATACCCTACAATCTACACTCTATACCCTACACTCTATTCCATACACTCTATACCCTACACTCTATACCATACACTCTACACCATACACTCTATACCATACACTCTATACCCCACACTCTACACTCTATACCCTACACTCTATACCCTACACTATACACTCTATACCCTACACTCTATACCCTACACTCTACACTCTATAACCTACACTCTATACCATACACTCTATATCCTACACTCTATACCCTACACTCTATACCCTACACTCTACACTCTATACCCTACACTCTATACCATACACTCTATACCCTACACTCTATGCCCTACACTCTAATCTCCATACCATACACTCTATACCCTACACTCTATAACATACATTCTACACCCTACACTCTATACCATACACTCTATACCATACACTCTACACTCTATACCATTCACTCTATACCCTACACTCTACACTTTATACCCTACACTCTATACCCTACAATCTATACCCTACACTCTATACCCTACACGCTATATCCTACACTCTATACCCTACACTCTATACCCTACACTCTACACTCTATACCCTACACTCTATACCATACACTCTATACCCTACACTCTACACTCTATACCCTACACTCTATACCATACACTCTATACCATACACTATATGCCCTACACTCTAATCTCCATACCATACACTCTATACCCTACACTCTATAACATACATTCTACACCCTACACTCTATACCATACACTCTATACCCTACACTCTACACTCTATACCATACACTCTATACCCTACACGCTACACTCTATACCCTAAACTCTACACCCTACACTCTATACCCTACACTCTATACCCTACACTCTATACCCTACACTCTATACCCTACACTCTACACTCTATACCCTACACTCTATACCGTACACTCTATACCATACACTCTATACCATACACTCTATATCATACCCTCTATACCCTACACTCTATACCCTACACTCTACACTCTATACCCTACACTCTACACTCTATACCCTACACTCTATACATTACAATCTATACCATACTCTCTATACCATACACTCTATACCCTACACTCTATACCTCACACTCTACACTCTATCCCCTGCACTCTATACCATACACCCTACACTCTATACCATACACCCTGTACCCTACACTCTAAACTCTATACCCTACACTCTATACCCTACACTCTATACCCTACACCCTACGCTCTATACCCTACACTCTATACCCTACACTCAACACTCTATACCCTACACTCTATTCCATACACTCTATACCCTACACTCTATACCCTACTCTCTACACTCTATACCATACACTCTACACTTTACACTCTATACCATACACTCTATACCCTACACTCTATACCCTACACTCTACACTCTACACCCTACAATCTATACCCTACACTCTATACCATACACTCTAAACCCTACACTCTATACCCTACACTCTACACTCTATACCCTACACTCTATACATTACAATCTATACCATACTCTCTATACCATACACTCTATACCCTACACTCTATACCTCACACTCTACACTCTATCCCCTGCACTCTATACCATACACCCTACACTCTATACCATACACCCTGTACCCTACACTCTAAACTCTATACCCTACACTCTATACCCTACACTCTATACCCTACACCCTACGCTCTATACCCTACACTCTATACCCTACACTCAACACTCTATACCCTACACTCTATTCCATACACTCTATACCCTACACTCTATACCCTACACTCTACACTCTATACCATACACTCTACACTTTACACTCTATACCATACACTCTATACCCTACACTCTATACCCTACACTCTACACTCTACACCCTACAATCTATACCCTACACTCTATACCATACACTCTAAACCCTACACTCTATACCCTACACTCTACACTCTATACCCTACACTCTATACCCTACACTCTATACCCTACACTCTACACTCTATACCCTACACTCTATAACATACACTTTATACCGTACACTCTATACCTTACACTCTATACCCTACACTCTATAACCTACACTCTATACCCTACACTCTATACCCTACTCTCTACACTTTATACCCTACACTCTACACTCTATAACCTACAATCTACACCCTACACTCCACACTCTATACCCTACACTCTATAACCTACACTCTATACCCTACAC
This sequence comes from Ranitomeya imitator, assembly GCF_032444005.1. Taxonomy (NCBI): domain Eukaryota; kingdom Metazoa; phylum Chordata; class Amphibia; order Anura; family Dendrobatidae; genus Ranitomeya; species Ranitomeya imitator. Next base: position 68,736 of record NW_027194637.1, read on the forward strand.
TCTATACCCTACTCTCTACACTTTATACCCTACACTCTACACTCTATACCCTACACTCTATACCATATACTCTACACCCTACACTCTACACTCTATACCCTACACTCTATAACCTACACTCTATATCTTACACTCTATACCCTACTCTCTACACTTTATACCCTACACTCTACACTCTATACCCTACACTCTATACCCTACACTCTACACTCTATACCCTACACTCTATACCCTACACTCTACACTCTATACCCTACACTCTACACTCTATACCCTACTCTTTAAACCCTACACTCTATACCCTACACTCTACACTCTATACCCTACACTCTATACCCTACACTCTACACTCTATACCCTACACTCTATACCCTACACTCTATACCCTACACTCTATACCCTACACTCTATACCCTACACTCTTCACCCTACACTTTATAGCTTACACTCTATACCCTACACTCTATACCATTCACTCTATACCCTACACTCTATACCCTACACTCTATACCCTACACTCTACACCATACACCATACACTATATACCCTACCCTCTATACCGTACACTCTATACCCTACACTCTACACATTATACCCTACACTATATACCCTACACTCTACACTCTATACCCTACACTCTATACCATACACTCTATACCCTACACTCTATACCCTACACTCTACACTCTATACCCTACACTCTACACTCTACACCCTACACTCTACACTTTACACTCTATACTCTACACTCTATACCCTACACTCTATACCCTACACTCTACACTTTATCCCCTACACTCTATACCCTACACTCTATACCCTACACTCTATACCCTACACGCTATACCCTACACTCTATACCCTACACTCTATACCCTACACTCTATACCCTACATTCTACACCCTACACTCCATACCCTACACCCTATACCCTACACTCTATACCCTACATACACTCTACACCCTACACTCTATAACCTACACTCTATACCCTACACTCTATACCCTACACTCTATACCATACACTCTATACCATACACTCTATCCCCTACACTCTATACCATACACTCTACACTCTATACCCTACACTGTATACCCTACACTCTAAACTCTATACCCTACACTCTATACCCTACACTCTACACTCTATACCCTACACTCTACACTCTATACCCTACACTCTATACCCTACAATCTATATCATACACTCTATACCATACACACTATACCATACACTCCACACTCTATACCCTACACTCTATACCCTACACTCTACACTCTATACCCTACACTCTATACCCTACACTCTACACTCTATACCCTACACTCTATACCCTACACTCTATACCATACACTCTATACCATACACTCTATCCCCTACACTCTAGCCCATACACTCTACACTCTATACCCTACACTCTACACTCTATACCCTACACTCTACACTCTATACCCTACACTCTACACCCTACACTCTATACCATACACTCTATACCCTACACTCTACACTCTGTACCCTACACTCTATACCCTACACTCTATACCCTACACCCTACGCTCTATACCCTACACTCTATACCCTACACTCTACACACTATACCCTACACTCTATTCCATACACTCTATACCCTACACTCTATACCCTACACTCTACACTCTATACCCTATACTCTACACTTTACACACTATACCCTACACTCTATACCCTACACTCTATACTCTATACCCTACACTCTATACCGTACATTCTACACTCTATACCCTACACTCTATAACCTACTTTCTAATCCCTACACTCTACACTCTATACCCTACACTTTATACCCTACACTCTATACCCTACTCTCTACACTCTATACCCTACACTCTATACCCTACACTTTATACCCTACACTCTACACTCTATACCCTGCACTCTATACCATACACTCTACACTCTATTCCCTACACTCTATACCATACACTCTAAACCCTACACTCTATACCCTACACTATACACTCTATACCCTACAATCTATACCCTACACACTATGCCCTACACTCTATACCCTACACTCTATACCCTACACTCTACACTCTATACCCTACACTCTATACCATACACTCTATACCCTAAACTCTATACCATACACTCTACACCATACAATCTATACCATACACTCTATACCTACACTCTACACTCTATACCCTTCACTCTATACCCTACACTCTATACCATACACTCTAGACCCTACATTCTACACTCTATACCCTACACCCTACGCTCTATACCCTACACTCTATACCCTACACCCTACGCTCTATACCCTACACTCTATACCCTACACTCTATACTCTATACCCTATACTCTATTCCATACATTCTATACCCTACACTCTATACCCTACAGTCTAATCCCTACACTCTACACTCTATACCCTACACTCTATACCCTACACTCTATACTCTATACCCTACACTCTATACCCTACACTATACACTCTATGCCCTACACTCTATGCCCTACACTCTAATCCCTACACTCTACACTCTATAACCTACACTCTATACTCTACACTCCATACTCTACACTCTATACCCTATACTCTACACTCTATACCCTACACTCTATACCATACACTCTAATCCCTACACTCTACACTTTATACCCTACACTCTTTACCCTACACTCCATACCCTACACTCTATACCCTACACTCTACACTCTATACCCTACACTCTATACCCTACACTCTATACCCTACACTCTATACCCTACACTCTATACCCTACACTCTACACTCTATACCCTACACTCTATACCATACACTCTATACCCTACACTCTACACTCTATACCCTACACTCTATACCCTACACTCTATACCCTACACTCTACACCATACACTCTATGCACTACCCTCTATACCTTACACTCTATACCCTACACTCTACACAGTATACCCTACACTCTATACCCTACACTCTACACTCTATACCCTACACTCTATACCATACACTCTATACCCTACACTCTATACCCTACACTCTACACTCTATACCCTACACTCTATACCCTACACTCTATACCCTACACTCTACACTTTATACCCTACACTCTATACACTACACTCTATACCCTACACTCTACACTCTATACCCTACATTCTATACCCTACACTCTATACCCTACACTCTATACCCTACACTCTACACTTTATACCCTACACTCTATACCCTACACTCTATACCATACACTCTATACCCTACACTCTATACCCTACACTCTATACCCTACACTCTACACTCTATACCCTACACTCTATACCCTACACTCTACACTTTATACCCTACACTCTATACCCTACACTCTATACCCTCCACTCTATACCCTACACTCTACACTCTACACCCTACACTCTACACTTTATACCCTACACTCTATACCCTACACTCTATACCCTTCACTCTATACCCTACACGCTATACCCTACACTCTATACCCTACACTCTATACCCTACACTCTATACCCTACACTCTACACCCTACACTCTATACCCTACACCCTATACCCTACACTCTATACCCTACACTCAACACTCTACACTCTATACCCTACACTCTATACCCTACACTCTATACCCTACACTCTATACCCTACACTCTACACTCTATACCCTACACTCTACACTCGATATCCTACACTCTATACCCTACAATCTATACCATACACTCTATACCATACACTCTATACCATACACTCTATCCCCTACACTCTATACCATACACTCTACACTCTATACCCTACACTCTACACCCTACACTATATACCCTACACTCTACACTCTATACCCTACATTCTCTACCCTACACTCTATACCATACACTCTATACCATACACTCTATCCCCTACACTCTATACCATACACTTTACACTCTATACCCTACTTTCTATACCCTACACTCTACACTCTACACCCTACACTCTATACCCTACACTCTACACAGTATACCCTACACTCTATACCCTACACTCTACACTCTATACCCTACACTCTATACCATACACTCTATACCCTACACTCTATACCCTACACTCTACACCCTACACTCTATACCCTACACTCTATACCCTACACTCTACACTTTATACCCTACACTCTATACCCTACACTCTATACCCTACACTCTACACTCTATACCCTACACTCTATACCCTACACTCTATACCCTACACTCTACACTCTATACCCTACACTCTACACTCGATATCCTACACTCTATACCCTACAATCTATACCATACACTCTATACCATACACTCTATTCCATACACTCTATCCCCTACACTCTATACCATACACTCTACACTCTATACCCTACACTCTACACCCTACACTATATACCCTACACTCTACACTCTATACCCTACATTCTCTACCCTACACTCTATACCATACACTCTATACCATACACTCTATCCCCTACACTCTATACCATACACTTTACACTCTATACCCTACTTTCTATACCCTACACTCTACACTCTACACCCTACACTCTATACCCTACACTCTACACAGTATACCCTACACTCTATACCCTACACTCTACACTCTATACCCTACACTCTATACCATACACTCTATACCCTACACTCTATACCCTACACTCTACACTCTATACCCTACACTCTATACCCTACACTCTATACCCTACACTCTACACTTTATACCCTACACTCTATACCCTACACTCTATACCCTACACTCTACACTCTATACCCTACATTCTATACCCTACACTCTATACCCTACACTCTATACCCTACACTCTACACTTTATACCCTACACTCTATACCCTACACTCTATACCATACACTCTATACCCTACACTCTATACCCTACACTCTATACCCTACACTCTACACTCTATACCCTACACTCTATACCCTACACTCTACACTTTATACCCTACACTCTATACCCTACACTCTATACCCTCCACTCTATACCCTACACTCTACACTCTACACCCTACACTCTACACTTTATACCCTACACTCTATACCCTACACTCTATACCCTTCACTCTATACCCTACACGCTATACCCTACACTCTATACCCTACACTCTATACCCTACACTCTATACCCTACACTCTACACCCTACACTCTATACCCTACACCCTATACCCTACACTCTATACCCTACACTCAACACTCTACACTCTATACCCTACACTCTATACCCTACACTCTATACCCTACACTCTATACCCTACACTCTACACTCTATACCCTACACTCTACACTCGATATCCTACACTCTATACCCTACAATCTATACCATACACTCTATACCATACACTCTATACCATACACTCTATCCCCTACACTCTATACCATACACTCTACACTCTATACCCTACACTCTACACCCTACACTATATACCCTACACTCTACACTCTATACCCTACATTCTCTACCCTACACTCTATACCATACACTCTATACCATACACTCTATCCCCTACACTCTATACCATACACTTTACACTCTATACCCTACTTTCTATACCCTACACTCTACACTCTACACCCTACACTCTATACCCTACACTCTACACTCTATACCCTACACTCTACACCCTACACTCTATACCATACACTCTATACCCTACACTCTACACTCTATACCCTACACTCTATACCCTACACTCTATACCCTACACCCTACGCTCTATACCCTACACTCTATACCCTAAACTCTACACTCTATACCCTACACTCTATTCCATACACTCTATACCCTACACTCTATACCCTACACTCTACACTCTATACCCTACACTCTACACTTTACACTCTATACCCTACAGTCTATACTCTATACCCTACACTCTATACCGTGCATTCTACACTCTATACCCTACACTCTATACCCTGCACTCTAATCCCTACACTCTACACTCTATACCCTACACTCTATACCCTACACTCTATACCCTACACTCTACACCCTACACTCTATACCCTACACTCTATACCCTACACTCTATACCCTACACTCTACACTCTATACCCTACACTCTATACCATACACTCTACACTCTATTCCCTACACTCTATACCATACACTCTATACCCTACACTCTATACCCTACACTATACACTCTATACCCTACACTCTACACTCTATACCATACACTCTATACCCTACACTCTATACCCTACACTCTACACTCTATACCCTACAATCTATACCCTACACTCTATAATCTACACTCTACACCCTACACTCTATACCCTACAATCTACACTCTATACCCTACACTCTATTCCATACACTCTATACCCTACACTCTATACCATACACTCTACACCATACACTCTATACCATACACTCTATACCCCACACTCTACACTCTATACCCTACACTCTATACCCTACACTATACACTCTATACCCTACACTCTACACCATACACTCTATACCCTACACTCTATACTCTACGCTATACACTCTATACCTTACAATCTATACCTTACACTCTTTACAATACACTCTATACCCTACACTCTATACCCTACACTCTACACTCTATAACCTACACTCTATACCATACACTCTATATCCTACACTCTATACCCTACACTCTATACCCTACACTCTACACTCTATACCCTACACTCTATACCATACACTCTATACCCTACACTCTATGCCCTACACTCTAATCTCCATACCATACACTCTATACCCTACACTCTATAACATACATTCTACACCCTACACTCTATACCATACACTCTATACCATACACTCTACACTCTATACCATTCACTCTATACCCTATACTCTACACTTTATACCCTACACTCTATACCCTACACTCTATACCCTACACGCTATATCCTACACTCTATACCCTACACTCTATACCCTACACTCTACACTCTATACCCTACACTCTATACCATACACTCTATACCCTACACTCTACACTCTATACCCTACACTCTATACCATACACTCTATACCATACACTATATGCCCTACACTCTAATCTCCATACCATACACTCTATACCCTACACTCTATAACATACATTCTACACCCTACACTCTATACCATACACTCTATACCCTACACTCTACACTCTATACCATACACTCTATACCCTACACGCTACACTCTATACCCTAAACTCTACACCCTACACTCTATACCCTACACTCTATACCCTACACTCTATACCCTACACTCTATACCCTACACTCTACACTCTATACCCTACACTCTATACCGTACACTCTATACCATACACTCTATACCATACACTCTATATCATACCCTCTATACCCTACACTCTATACCCTACACTCTACACTCTATACCCTACACTCTACACTCTATACCCTACACTCTATACATTACAATCTATACCATACTCTCTATACCATACACTCTATACCCTACACTCTATACCTCACACTCTACACTCTATCCCCTGCACTCTATACCATACACCCTACACTCTATACCATACACCCTGTACCCTACACTCTAAACTCTATACCCAACACTCTATACCCTACACTCTATACCCTACACCCTACGCTCTATACCCTACACTCTATACCCTACACTCAACACTCTATACCCTACACTCTATTCCATACACTCTATACCCTACACTCTATACCCTACACTCTACACTCTATACCATACACTCTACACTTTACACTCTATACCTTACACTCTATACCCTACACTCTATACTCTATACCCTACACTCTATACTCTATACAATACACTCTATACCGTACATTCTACACTATATACCCTACACTCTATACCCTACACTCTAAACCCTACACTCTACACTCTATACCCTACACTCTATACCCTACACTCTATACCCTACACTCTACACTCTATACCCTACACTCTATACCATACACTCTATACCCTACACTCTACACTCTATTCCCTACACTCTATACCATACACTCTATACCCTACACTCTTTACCCTACACTATACACTCTATACCCTACACTCTACACTTTATACCATAGACTCTATACCCTACAATCTACACTCTATACCCTACAATCTATACCCTACACTCTATACCGTACACTTTATACCCTACACTCTATACCTTACACTCTATACCCTACACTCTACACCCTACACTCTACACTCTATACCCTACACTCTATAACCTACACTCTATACCCTACACTCTTTACCCTACTCTCTACACTTTATACCCTACACTCTACACTCTATACCCTACACTCTATACCCTACACTCTACACTCTATTCCCTACACTCTACACTCTATTCCCTACACTCTATACCATACTCTCTATACCCTACACTTTTTACCCTACAATATACACTCTATACCCTACACTCTACACTCTATACCCTACACTCTATACCCTACACTCTACACTCTATACCCTACAATATATACCCTACACTCTACACCATACACTCTATGCACTACCCTCTATACCTTACACTCTATACCCTACACTCTACACAGTATACCCTACACTCTATACCCTACACTCTACACTCTATACCCTACACTCTATACCATACACTCTATACCCTACACTCTATACCCTACACTCTACACTCTATACCCTACACTCTATACCGTACACTCTATACCCTACACTCTATACATTACAATCTATACCATACTCTCTATACCATACACTCTATACCCTACACTCTATACCTCACACTCTACACTCTATCCCCTGCACTCTATACCATACACCCTACACTCTATACCATACACCCTGTACCCTACACTCTAAACTCTATACCCAACACTCTATACCCTACACTCTATACCCTACACCCTACGCTCTATACCCTACACTCTATACCCTACACTCAACACTCTATACCCTACACTCTATTCCATACACTCTATACCCTACACTCTATACCCTACACTCTACACTCTATACCATACACTCTACACTTTACACTCTATACCTTACACTCTATACCCTACACTCTATACTCTATACCCTACACTCTATACTCTATACAATACACTCTATACCGTACATTCTACACTATATACCCTACACTCTATACCCTACACTCTAAACCCTACACTCTACACTCTATACCCTACACTCTATACCCTACACTCTATACCCTACACTCTACACTCTATACCCTACACTCTATACCATACACTCTATACCCTACACTCTATACCCTACACTCTACACTCTATACCCTACACTCTACACTCTACACCCTACACTCTACACTTTACACTCTATACTCTACACTCTATACCCTACACTCTATACCCTACACTCTACACTTTATCCCCTACACTCTATACCCTACACTCTATACCCTACACTCTATACCCTACACGCTATACCCTACACTCTATACCCTACACTCTATACCCTACACTCTATACCCTACATTCTACACCCTACACTCCATACCCTACACCCTATACCCTACACTCTATACCCTACATACACTCTACACCCTACACTCTATAACCTACACTCTATACCCTACACTCTATACCCTACACTCTATACCATACACTCTATACCATACACTCTATCCCCTACACTCTATACCATACACTCTACACTCTATACCCTACACTGTATACCCTACACTCTAAACTCTATACCCTACACTCTATACCCTACACTCTACACTCTATACCCTACACTCTACACTCTATACCCTACACTCTATACCCTACAATCTATATCATACACTCTATACCATACACACTATACCATACACTCCACACTCTATACCCTACACTCTATACCCTACACTCTACACTCTATACCCTACACTCTATACCCTACACTCTACACTCTATACCCTACACTCTATACCCTACACTCTATACCATACACTCTATACCATACACTCTATCCCCTACACTCTAGCCCATACACTCTACACTCTATACCCTACACTCTACACTCTATACCCTACACTCTACACTCTATACCCTACACTCTACACCCTACACTCTATACCATACACTCTATACCCTACACTCTACACTCTATACCCTACACTCTATACCCTACACTCTATACTCTACACCCTACGCTCTATACCCTACACTCTATACCCTACACTCTACACACTATACCCTACACTCTATTCCATACACTCTATACCCTACACTCTATACCCTACACTCTACACTCTATACCCTATACTCTACACTTTACACACTATACCCTACACTCTATACCCTACACTCTATACTCTATACCCTACACTCTATACCGTACATTCTACACTCTATACCCTACACTCTATAACCTACTTTCTAATCCCTACACTCTACACTCTATACCCTACACTTTATACCCTACACTCTATACCCTACTCTCTACACTCTATACCCTACACTCTATACCCTACACTTTATACCCTACACTCTACACTCTATACCCTACACTCTATACCATACACTCTACACTCTATTCCCTACACTCTATACCATACACTCTAAACCCTACACTCTATACCCTACACTATACACTCTATACCCTACAATCTATACCCTACACACTATGCCCTACACTCTATACCCTACACTCTATACCCTACACTCTACACTCTATACCCTACACTCTATACCATACACTCTATACCCTAAACTCTATACCATACACTCTACACCATACAATCTATACCATACACTCTATACCTACACTCTACACTCTATACCCTTCACTCTATACCCTACACTCTATACCATACACTCTAGACCCTACATTCTACACTCTATACCCTACACCCTACGCTCTATACCCTACACTCTATACCCTACACCCTACGCTCTATACCCTACACTCTATACCCTACACTCTATACTCTATACCCTATACTCTATTCCATACATTCTATACCCTACACTCTATACCCTACAGTCTAATCCCTACACTCTACACTCTATACCCTACACTCTATACCCTACACTCTATACTCTATACCCTACACTCTATACCCTACACTATACACTCTATGCCCTACACTCTATGCCCTACACTCTAATCCCTACACTCTACACTCTATAACCTACACTCTATACTCTACACTCCATACTCTACACTCTATACCCTATACTCTACACTCTATACCCTACACTCTATACCATACACTCTAATCCCTACACTCTACACTCTATACCCTACACTCTTTACCCTACACTCCATACCCTACACTCTATACCCTACACTCTACACTCTATACCCTACACTCTATACCCTACACTCTATACCCTACACTCTATACCCTACACTCTATACCCTACACTCTACACTCTATACCCTACACTCTATACCATACACTCTATACCCTACACTCTACACTCTATACCCTACACTCTATACCCTACACTCTATACCCTACACTCTACACCATACACTCTATGCACTACCCTCTATACCTTACACTCTATACCCTACACTCTACACAGTATACCCTACACTCTATACCCTACACTCTACACTCTATACCCTACACTCTATACCATACACTCTATACCCTACACTCTATACCCTACACTCTACACTCTATACCCTACACTCTATACCCTACACTCTATACCCTACACTCTACACTTTATACCCTACACTCTATACACTACACTCTATACCCTACACTCTACACTCTATACCCTACATTCTATACCCTACACTCTATACCCTACACTCTATACCCTACACTCTACACTTTATACCCTACACTCTATACCCTACACTCTATACCATACACTCTATACCCTACACTCTATACCCTACACTCTATACCCTACACTCTACACTCTATACCCTACACTCTATACCCTACACTCTACACTTTATACCCTACACTCTATACCCTACACTCTATACCCTCCACTCTATACCCTACACTCTACACTCTACACCCTACACTCTACACTTTATACCCTACACTCTATACCCTACACTCTATACCCTTCACTCTATACCCTACACGCTATACCCTACACTCTATACCCTACACTCTATACCCTACACTCTATACCCTACACTCTACACCCTACACTCTATACCCTACACCCTATACCCTACACTCTATACCCTACACTCAACACTCTACACTCTATACCCTACACTCTATACCCTACACTCTATACCCTACACTCTATACCCTACACTCTACACTCTATACCCTACACTCTACACTCGATATCCTACACTCTATACCCTACAATCTATACCATACACTCTATACCATACACTCTATACCATACACTCTATCCCCTACACTCTATACCATACACTCTACACTCTATACCCTACACTCTACACCCTACACTATATACCCTACACTCTACACTCTATACCCTACATTCTCTACCCTACACTCTATACCATACACTCTATACCATACACTCTATCCCCTACACTCTATACCATACACTTTACACTCTATACCCTACTTTCTATACCCTACACTCTACACTCTACACCCTACACTCTATACCCTACACTCTACACAGTATACCCTACACTCTATACCCTACACTCTACACTCTATACCCTACACTCTATACCATACACTCTATACCCTACACTCTATACCCTACACTCTACACCCTACACTCTATACCCTACACTCTATACCCTACACTCTACACTTTATACCCTACACTCTATACCCTACACTCTATACCCTACACTCTACACTCTATACCCTACACTCTATACCCTACACTCTATACCCTACACTCTACACTCTATACCCTACACTCTACACTCGATATCCTACACTCTATACCCTACAATCTATACCATACACTCTATACCATACACTCTATTCCATACACTCTATCCCCTACACTCTATACCATACACTCTACACTCTATACCCTACACTCTACACCCTACACTATATACCCTACACTCTACACTCTATACCCTACATTCTCTACCCTACACTCTATACCATACACTCTATACCATACACTCTATCCCCTACACTCTATACCATACACTTTACACTCTATACCCTACTTTCTATACCCTACACTCTACACTCTACACCCTACACTCTATACCCTACACTCTACACAGTATACCCTACACTCTATACCCTACACTCTACACTCTATACCCTACACTCTATACCATACACTCTATACCCTACACTCTATACCCTACACTCTACACTCTATACCCTACACTCTATACCCTACACTCTATACCCTACACTCTACACTTTATACCCTACACTCTATACCCTACACTCTATACCCTACACTCTACACTCTATACCCTACATTCTATACCCTACACTCTATACCCTACACTCTATACCCTACACTCTACACTTTATACCCTACACTCTATACCCTACACTCTATACCATACACTCTATACCCTACACTCTATACCCTACACTCTATACCCTACACTCTACACTCTATACCCTACACTCTATACCCTACACTCTACACTTTATACCCTACACTCTATACCCTACACTCTATACCCTCCACTCTATACCCTACACTCTACACTCTACACCCTACACTCTACACTTTATACCCTACACTCTATACCCTACACTCTATACCCTTCACTCTATACCCTACACGCTATACCCTACACTCTATACCCTACACTCTATACCCTACACTCTATACCCTACACTCTACACCCTACACTCTATACCCTACACCCTACACTCTATACCCTACACTCAACACTCTACACTCTATACCCTACACTCTATACCCTACACTCTATACCCTACACTCTATACCCTACACTCTACACTCTATACCCTACACTCTACACTCGATATCCTACACTCTATACCCTACAATCTATACCATACACTCTATACCATACACTCTATACCATACACTCTATCCCCTACACTCTATACCATACACTCTACACTCTATACCCTACACTCTACACCCTACACTATATACCCTACACTCTACACTCTATACCCTACATTCTCTACCCTACACTCTATACCATACACTCTATACCATACACTCTATCCCCTACACTCTATACCATACACTTTACACTCTATACCCTACTTTCTATACCCTACACTCTACACTCTACACCCTACACTCTATACCCTACACTCTACACTCTATACCCTACACTCTACACCCTACACTCTATACCATACACTCTATACCCTACACTCTACACTCTATACCCTACACTCTATACCCTACACTCTATACCCTACACCCTACGCTCTATACCCTACACTCTATACCCTAAACTCTACACTCTATACCCTACACTCTATTCCATACACTCTATACCCTACACTCTATACCCTACACTCTACACTCTATACCCTACACTCTACACTTTACACTCTATACCCTACAGTCTATACTCTATACCCTACACTCTATACCGTGCATTCTACACTCTATACCCTACACTCTATACCCTGCACTCTAATCCCTACACTCTACACTCTATACCCTACACTCTATACCCTACACTCTATACCCTACACTCTACACCCTACACTCTATACCCTACACTCTATACCCTACACTCTATACCCTACACTCTACACTCTATACCCTACACTCTATACCATACACTCTACACTCTATTCCCTACACTCTATACCATACACTCTATACCCTACACTCTATACCCTACACTATACACTCTATACCCTACACTCTACACTCTATACCATACACTCTATACCCTACACTCTATACCCTACACTCTACACTCTATACCCTACAATCTATACCCTACACTCTATAATCTACACTCTACACCCTACACTCTATACCCTACAATCTACACTCTATACCCTACACTCTATTCCATACACTCTATACCCTACACTCTATACCATACACTCTACACCATACACTCTATACCATACACTCTATACCCCACACTCTACACTCTATACCCTACACTCTATACCCTACACTATACACTCTATACCCTACACTCTACACCATACACTCTATACCCTACACTCTATACTCTACGCTATACACTCTATACCTTACAATCTATACCTTACACTCTTTACAATACACTCTATACCCTACACTCTATACCCTACACTCTACACTCTATAACCTACACTCTATACCATACACTCTATATCCTACACTCTATACCCTACACTCTATACCCTACACTCTACACTCTATACCCTACACTCTATACCATACACTCTATACCCTACACTCTATGCCCTACACTCTAATCTCCATACCATACACTCTATACCCTACACTCTATAACATACATTCTACACCCTACACTCTATACCATACACTCTATACCATACACTCTACACTCTATACCATTCACTCTATACCCTATACTCTACACTTTATACCCTACACTCTATACCCTACACTCTATACCCTACACGCTATATCCTACACTCTATACCCTACACTCTATACCCTACACTCTACACTCTATACCCTACACTCTATACCATACACTCTATACCCTACACTCTACACTCTATACCCTACACTCTATACCATACACTCTATACCATACACTATATGCCCTACACTCTAATCTCCATACCATACACTCTATACCCTACACTCTATAACATACATTCTACACCCTACACTCTATACCATACACTCTATACCCTACACTCTACACTCTATACCATACACTCTATACCCTACACGCTACACTCTATACCCTAAACTCTACACCCTACACTCTATACCCTACACTCTATACCCTACACTCTATACCCTACACTCTATACCCTACACTCTACACTCTATACCCTACACTCTATACCGTACACTCTATACCATACACTCTATACCATACACTCTATATCATACCCTCTATACCCTACACTCTATACCCTACACTCTACACTCTATACCCTACACTCTACACTCTATACCCTACACTCTATACATTACAATCTATACCATACTCTCTATACCATACACTCTATACCCTACACTCTATACCTCACACTCTACACTCTATCCCCTGCACTCTATACCATACACCCTACACTCTATACCATACACCCTGTACCCTACACTCTAAACTCTATACCCAACACTCTATACCCTACACTCTATACCCTACACCCTACGCTCTATACCCTACACTCTATATCCTACACTCAACACTCTATACCCTACACTCTATTCCATACACTCTATACCCTACACTCTATACCCTACACTCTACACTCTATACCATACACTCTACACTTTACACTCTATACCTTACACTCTATACCCTACACTCTATACTCTATACCCTACACTCTATACTCTATACAATACACTCTATACCGTACATTCTACACTATATACCCTACACTCTATACCCTACACTCTAAACCCTACACTCTACACTCTATACCCTACACTCTATACCCTACACTCTATACCCTACACTCTACACTCTATACCCTACACTCTATACCATACACTCTATACCCTACACTCTACACTCTATTCCCTACACTCTATACCATACACTCTATACCCTACACTCTTTACCCTACACTATACCCTCTATACCCTACACTCTACACTTTATACCATAGACTCTATACCCTACAATCTACACTCTATACCCTACAATCTATACCCTACACTCTATACCGTACACTTTATACCCTACACTCTATACCTTACACTCTATACCCTACACTCTACACCCTACACTCTACACTCTATACCCTACACTCTATAACCTACACTCTATACCCTACACTCTTTACCCTACTCTCTACACTTTATACCCTACACTCTACACTCTATACCCTACACTCTATACCCTACACTCTACACTCTATTCCCTACACTCTACACTCTATTCCCTACACTCTATACCATACTCTCTATACCCTACACTTTTTACCCTACAATATACACTCTATACCCTACACTCTACACTCTATACCCTACACTCTATACCCTACACTCTACACTCTATACCCTACAATCTATACCCTACACTCTACACCATACACTCTATGCACTACCCTCTATACCTTACACTCTATACCCTACACTCTACACAGTATACCCTACACTCTATACCCTACACTCTACACTCTATACCCTACACTCTATACCATACACTCTATACCCTACACTCTATACCCTACACTCTACACTCTATACCCTACACTCTATACCCTACACTCTATACCCTACACTCTATACATTACAATCTATACCATACTCTCTATACCATACACTCTATACCCTACACTCTATACCTCACACTCTACACTCTATCCCCTGCACTCTATACCATACACCCTACACTCTATACCATACACCCTGTACCCTACACTCTAAACTCTATACCCAACACTCTATACCCTACACTCTATACCCTACACCCTACGCTCTATACCCTACACTCTATACCCTACACTCAACACTCTATACCCTACACTCTATTCCATACACTCTATACCCTACACTCTATACCCTACACTCTACACTCTATACCATACACTCTACACTTTACACTCTATACCTTACACTCTATACCCTACACTCTATACTCTATACCCTACACTCTATACTCTATACAATACACTCTATACCGTACATTCTACACTATATACCCTACACTCTATACCCTACACTCTAAACCCTACACTCTACACTCTATACCCTACACTCTATAACCTACACTCTATACCCTACACTCTACACTCTATACCCTACACTCTATACCATACACTCTATACCCTACACTCTACACTCTATTCCCTACACTCTATACCATACACTCTATACCCTACACTCTTTACCCTACACTATACACTCTATACCCTACACTCTACACTTTATACCATAGACTCTATACCCTACAATCTACACTCTATACCCTACAATCTATACCCTACACTCTATACCGTACACTTTATACCCTACACTCTATACCTTACACTCTATACCCTACACTCTACACCCTACACTCTACACTCTATACCCTACACTCTATAACCTACACTCTATACCCTACACTCTTTACCCTACTCTCTACACTTTATACCCTACACTCTACACTCTATACCCTACACTCTATACCCTACACTCTACACTCTATTCCCTACACTCTACACTCTATTCCCTACACT
The DNA here is from genome assembly GCF_032444005.1 of Ranitomeya imitator. Lineage (NCBI taxonomy): Eukaryota > Metazoa > Chordata > Amphibia > Anura > Dendrobatidae > Ranitomeya > Ranitomeya imitator. Next base: position 86,922 of record NW_027194637.1, read on the forward strand.
CTATACCATACTCTCTATACCCTACACTTTTTACCCTACAATATACACTCTATACCCTACACTCTACACTCTATACCCTACACTCTATACCCTACACTCTACACTCTATACCCTACAATCTATACCCTACACTCTACACCATACACTCTATGCACTACCCTCTATACCTTACACTCTATACCCTACACTCTACACAGTATACCCTACACTCTATACCCTACACTCTACACTCTATACCCTACACTCTATACCATACACTCTATACCCTACACTCTATACCCTACACTCTACACTCTATACCCTACACTCTATACCCTACACTCTATACCCTACACTCTACACTTTATACCCTACACTCTATACACTACACTCTATACCCTACACTCTACACTCTATACCCTACATTCTATACCCTACACTCTATACCCTACACTCTATACCCTACACTCTACACTTTATACCCTACACTCTATACCCTACACTCTATACCATACACTCTATACCCTACACTCTATACCCTACACTCTATACCCTACACTCTACACTCTATACCCTACACTCTATACCCTACACTCTACACTTTATACCCTACACTCTATACCCTACACTCTATACCCTCCACTCTATACCCTACACTCTACACTCTACACCCTACACTCTACACTTTATACCCTACACTCTATACCCTACACTCTATACCCTTCACTCTATACCCTACACGCTATACCCTACACTCTATACCCTACACTCTATACCCTACACTCTATACCCTACACTCTACACCCTACACTCTATACCCTACACCCTATACCCTACACTCTATACCCTACACTCAACACTCTACACTCTATACCCTACACTCTATACCCTACACTCTATACCCTACACTCTATACCCTACACTCTACACTCTATACCCTACACTCTACACTCGATATCCTACACTCTATACCCTACAATCTATACCATACACTCTATACCATACACTCTATACCATACACTCTATCCCCTACACTCTATACCATACACTCTACACTCTATACCCTACACTCTACACCCTACACTATATACCCTACACTCTACACTCTATACCCTACATTCTCTACCCTACACTCTATACCATACACTCTATACCATACACTCTATCCCCTACACTCTATACCATACACTTTACACTCTATACCCTACTTTCTATACCCTACACTCTACACTCTACACCCTACACTCTATACCCTACACTCTACACAGTATACCCTACACTCTATACCCTACACTCTACACTCTATACCCTACACTCTATACCATACACTCTATACCCTACACTCTATACCCTACACTCTACACCCTACACTCTATACCCTACACTCTATACCCTACACTCTACAATTTATACCCTACACTCTATACCCTACACTCTATACCCTACACTCTACACTCTATACCCTACACTCTATACCCTACACTCTATACCCTACACTCTACACTCTATACCCTACACTCTACACTCGATATCCTACACTCTATACCCTACAATCTATACCATACACTCTATACCATACACTCTATTCCATACACTCTATCCCCTACACTCTATACCATACACTCTACACTCTATACCCTACACTCTACACCCTACACTATATACCCTACACTCTACACTCTATACCCTACATTCTCTACCCTACACTCTATACCATACACTCTATACCATACACTCTATCCCCTACACTCTATACCATACACTTTACACTCTATACCCTACTTTCTATACCCTACACTCTACACTCTACACCCTACACTCTATACCCTACACTCTACACAGTATACCCTACACTCTACACTCTATACCCTACACTCTATACCATACACTCTATACCCTACACTCTATACCCTACACTCTACACTCTATACCCTACACTCTATACCCTACACTCTATACCCTACACTCTACACTTTATACCCTACACTCTATACCCTACACTCTATACCCTACACTCTACACTCTATACCCTACATTCTATACCCTACACTCTATACCCTACACTCTATACCCTACACTCTACACTTTATACCCTACACTCTATACCCTACACTCTATACCATACACTCTATACCCTACACTCTATACCCTACACTCTATACCCTACACTCTACACTCTATACCCTACACTCTATACCCTACACTCTACACTTTATACCCTACACTCTATACCCTACACTCTATACCCTCCACTCTATACCCTACACTCTACACTCTACACCCTACACTCTACACTTTATACCCTACACTCTATACCCTACACTCTATACCCTTCACTCTATACCCTACACGCTATACCCTACACTCTATACCCTACACTCTATACCCTACACTCTATACCCTACACTCTACACCCTACACTCTATACCCTACACCCTATACCCTACACTCTATACCCTACACTCAACACTCTACACTCTATACCCTACACTCTATACCCTACACTCTATACCCTACACTCTATACCCTACACTCTACACTCTATACCCTACACTCTACACTCGATATCCTACACTCTATACCCTACAATCTATACCATACACTCTATACCATACACTCTATACCATACACTCTATCCCCTACACTCTATACCATACACTCTACACTCTATACCCTACACTCTACACCCTACACTATATACCCTACACTCTACACTCTATACCCTACATTCTCTACCCTACACTCTATACCATACACTCTATACCATACACTCTATCCCCTACACTCTATACCATACACTTTACACTCTATACCCTACTTTCTATACCCTACACTCTACACTCTACACCCTACACTCTATACCCTACACTCTACACTCTATACCCTACACTCTACACCCTACACTCTATACCATACACTCTATACCCTACACTCTACACTCTATACCCTACACTCTATACCCTACACTCTATACCCTACACCCTACGCTCTATACCCTACACTCTATACCCTAAACTCTACACTCTATACCCTACACTCTATTCCATACACTCTATACCCTACACTCTATACCCTACACTCTACACTCTATACCCTACACTCTACACTTTACACTCTATACCCTACAGTCTATACTCTATACCCTACACTCTATACCGTGCATTCTACACTCTATACCCTACACTCTATACCCTGCACTCTAATCCCTACACTCTACACTCTATACCCTACACTCTATACCCTACACTCTATACCCTACACTCTACACCCTACACTCTATACCCTACACTCTATACCCTACACTCTATACCCTACACTCTACACTCTATACCCTACACTCTATACCATACACTCTACACTCTATTCCCTACACTCTATACCATACACTCTATACCCTACACTCTATACCCTACACTATACACTCTATACCCTACACTCTACACTCTATACCATACACTCTATACCCTACACTCTATACCCTACACTCTACACTCTATACCCTACAATCTATACCCTACACTCTATAATCTACACTCTACACCCTACACTCTATACCCTACAATCTACACTCTATACCCTACACTCTATTCCATACACTCTATACCCTACACTCTATACCATACACTCTACACCATACACTCTATACCATACACTCTATACCCCACACTCTACACTCTATACCCTACACTCTATACCCTACACTATACACTCTATACCCTACACTCTACACCATACACTCTATACCCTACACTCTATACTCTACGCTATACACTCTATACCTTACAATCTATACCTTACACTCTTTACAATACACTCTATACCCTACACTCTATACCCTACACTCTACACTCTATAACCTACACTCTATACCATACACTCTATATCCTACACTCTATACCCTACACTCTATACCCTACACTCTACACTCTATACCCTACACTCTATACCATACACTCTATACCCTACACTCTATCACCTACACTCTAATCTCCATACCATACACTCTATACCCTACACTCTATAACATACATTCTACACCCTACACTCTATACCATACACTCTATACCATACACTCTACACTCTATACCATTCACTCTATACCCTATACTCTACACTTTATACCCTACACTCTATACCCTACACTCTATACCCTACACGCTATATCCTACACTCTATACCCTACACTCTATACCCTACACTCTACACTCTATACCCTACACTCTATACCATACACTCTATACCCTACACTCTACACTCTATACAATACACTCTATACCATACACTCTATACCATACACTATATGCCCTACACTCTAATCTCCATACCATACACTCTATACCCTACACTCTATAACATACATTCTACACCCTACACTCTATACCATACACTCTATACCCTACACTCTACACTCTATACCATACACTCTATACCCTACACGCTACACTCTATACCCTAAACTCTACACCCTACACTCTATACCCTACACTCTATACCCTACACTCTATACCCTACACTCTATACCCTACACTCTACACTCTATACCCTACACTCTATACCGTACACTCTATACCATACACTCTATACCATACACTCTATATCATACCCTCTATACCCTACACTCTATACCCTACACTCTACACTCTATACCCTACACTCTACACTCTATACCCTACACTCTATACATTACAATCTATACCATACTCTCTATACCATACACTCTATACCCTACACTCTATACCTCACACTCTACACTCTATCCCCTGCACTCTATACCATACACCCTACACTCTATACCATACACCCTGTACCCTACACTCTAAACTCTATACCCAACACTCTATACCCTACACTCTATACCCTACACCCTACGCTCTATACCCTACACTCTATACCCTACACTCAACACTCTATACCCTACACTCTATTCCATACACTCTATACCCTACACTCTATACCCTACACTCTACACTCTATACCATACACTCTACACTTTACACTCTATACCTTACACTCTATACCCTACACTCTATACTCTATACCCTACACTCTATACTCTATACAATACACTCTATACCGTACATTCTACACTATATACCCTACACTCTATACCCTACACTCTAATCCCTACACTCTACACTCTATACCCTACACTCTATACCCTACACTCTATACCCTACACTCTACACTCTATACCCTACACTCTATACCATACACTCTATACCCTACACTCTACACTCTATTCCCTACACTCTATACCATACACTCTATACCCTACACTCTTTACCCTACACTATACACTCTATACCCTACACTCTACACTTTATACCATAGACTCTATACCCTACAATCTACACTCTATACCCTACAATCTATACCCTACACTCTATACCGTACACTTTATACCCTACACTCTATACCTTACACTCTATACCCTACACTCTACACCCTACACTCTACACTCTATACCCTACACTCTATAACCTACACTCTATACCCTACACTCTTTACCCTACTCTCTACACTTTATACCCTACACTCTACACTCTATACCCTACACTCTATACCCTACACTCTACACTCTATTCCCTACACTCTACACTCTATTCCCTACACTCTATACCATACTCTCTATACCCTACACTTTTTACCCTACAATATACACTCTATACCCTACACTCTACACTCTATACCCTACACTCTATACCCTACACTCTACACTCTATACCCTACAATCTATACCCTACACTCTATACCCTACACTCTAAACCCTACACTCTGTACCCTATACTCTACACTCTATACCCTACACTCTATACCATACACTCTATACCCTACACTCTATACCCTACACTCTATACCCTACACTCTACACTCTATACCCTACACTCTATAACATACACTTTATACCGTACACTCTATACCTTACACTCTATACCCTACACTCTACACCCTACACTCTATACCCTACACTCTATAACCTACACTCTATACCCTACTCTCTACACTTTATACCCTACACTCTACACTCTATAACCTACAATCTACACCCTACAATCTACAATCTATACCCTACACTCTATAACCTACACTCTATACCCTACACTCTACACCCTACTCTCTACACTTTATACCCTACACTCTACACTCTATACCCTACACTCTATACCCTACACTCTATACTCTATACCCTACACTCTACACTCTATACCCAACTATCTAAACACTACACTCTATACCCTACACTCTACACTCTATACCCTACACTCTATACCCTACACTCTACACTCTATACCCTACACTCTACACTCTATACCCTACTCTCTAAACCCTACACTCTATACCCTACACTCTACACTCTATACCCTACACTCTATACCCTACACTCTACACTCTATCCCCTGCACTCTATACCATACACTCTACACTCTATACTCTACACTCTATACCCTACACTCTACACTCTATACCCTACACTCTATACCCTACACTCTACACTCTATACCCTACACTCTACACTCTATACCCTACACTCTATACCCTACAATCTATACCATACACTCTATACCATACACTCTATACCCTACACTCTACACTCTATACCCTACACTCTACACTCTATACCCTACACTCTATACCCTACAATCTATACCATACACTCTATACCATACACTCTATACCCTACACTCTATACCTCACACTCTACACTCTATCCCCTGCACTCTATAACACACACTCTACACTCTATACCCTACACTCTATATCCTACACTCTACACTCTATACCCTACACTCTATACCCTACACTCTACACTCTATACCCTACACTCTACACTCTATACCCTACACTCTATACCCTACAATCTATACCATACACTCTATACCATACACTCTACAACCTACACTCTATACCCTACACTCTACACTCTATACACTACACTCTGTACCCTACACTCTATACCCTACACTCTATACCATACACTCTGTACCCTACACTCTATACCTCACACTCTACACTATATCCCCTGCACTCTATACCATACACTCTACACTCTATACCCTACACTCTATACCCTACACTCTACATTCTATACCCTACACTCTATACCCTACACTCTACACTCTATACCCTACACTCTACACTCTATACCCTACACTCTATACCCTACAATCTATACCATACACTCTATACCATACACTCTATACCCTACACTCTATACCCTACACTCTACACTCTATACCCTACACTCTATACCCTACACTCTATACCCTACACTCTACACTCTATACCCTACACTCTACACTGTATACCCTACACTCTATACCCTACAATCTATACCATACACGCTATACCATACACTCTATACCCTACACTCTATATCTCACACTCTACACTCTATCCCCTGCACTCTATACCATACACTCTACACTCTATACCCTACACTCTACACCCTACAATCTATACCCTACACTCTATACCATACACTCTAAACCCTACACTCTATACCCTACACTCTACACTCTATACCCTACACTCTATACCCTACACTCTATACCCTACACTCTACACTCTATACCCTACACTCTATAACATACACTTTATACCGTACACTCTATACCTTACACTCTATACCCTACACTCTACACCCTACCCTCCACACTCTATACCCTACACTCTATAACCTACACTCTATACCCTACACTCTATACCCTACTCTCTACACTTTATACCCTACACTCTACACTCTATAACCTACAATCTACACCCTACACTCCACACTCTATACCCTACACTCTATAACCTACACTCTATACCCTACACTCTATACCCTACTCTCTACACTTTATACCCTACACTCTACACTCTATACCCTACACTCTATACCCTATACTCTACACCCTACACTCTACACTCTATACCCTACACTCTATACCCTACACTCTACACTCTATACCCTACACTCTATACCCTACACTCTACACTCTATACCCTACACTCTACACTCTATACCCTACTCTTTAAACCCTACACTCTATACCCTACACTCTACACTCTATACCCTACACTCTATACCCTACACTCTACACTCTATACCCTACACTCTATACCCTACACTCTATACCCTACACTCTATACCCTACACTCTATACCCTACACTCTTCACCCTACACTTTATAGCTTACACTCTATACCCTACACTCTATACCATTCACTCTATACCCTACACTCTATACCCTACACTCTATACCCTACACTCTACACCATACACCATACACTATATACCCTACCCTCTATACCGTACACTCTATACCCTACACTCTACACATTATACCCTACACTATATACCCTACACTCTACACTCTATACCCTACACTCTATACCATACACTCTATACCCTACACTCTATACCCTACACTCTACACTCTATACCCTACACTCTACACTCTACACCCTACACTCTACACTTTACACTCTATACTCTACACTCTATACCCTACACTCTACACTTTATCCCCTACACTCTATACCCTACACTCTATACCCTACACTCTATACCCTACACGCTATACCCTACACTCTATACCCTACACTCTATACTCTACACTCTATACCCTACATTCTACACCCTACACTCCATACCCTACACCCTATACCCTACACTCTATACCCTACATACACTCTACACCCTACACTCTATACCCTACACTCTATACCCTACACTCTATACCCTACACTCTACACTCTATACCCTACACTCTATACCCTACACTCTATACCATACACTCTATACCATACACTCTATCCCCTACACTCTATACCATACACTCTACACTCTATACCCTACACTGTATACCCTACACTCTAAACTCTATACCCTACACTCTATACCCTACACTCTACACTCTATACCCTACACTCTACACTCTATACCCTACACTCTATACCCTACAATCTATATCATACACTCTATACCATACACACTATACCATACACTCTACACTCTATACCCTACACTCTATACCCTACACTCTACACTCTATACCCTACACTCTATACCCTACACTCTACACTCTATACCCTACACTCTATACCCTACACTCTATACCATACACTCTATACCATACACGCTATCCCCTACACTCTAGCCCATACACTCTACACTCTATACCCTACACTCTACACTCTATACCCTACACTCTACACTCTATACCCTACACTCTACACCCTACACTCTATACCATACACTCTATACCCTACACTCTACACTCTATACCCTACACTCTATACCCTACACTCTACACTCTATACCCTACACTCTATACCCTACACTCTACACTCTATACCCTACACTCTATACCCTACACTCTATACCATACACTCTATACCATACACTCTATCCCCTACACTCTAGCCCATACACTCTACACTCTATACCCTACACTCTACACTCTATACCCTACACTCTATACCCTACACTCTACACACTATACCCTACACTCTATTCCATACACTCTATACCCTACACTCTATACCCTACACTCTACACTCTATACCCTACACTCTACACTTTACACACTATACCCTACACTCTATACCCTACACTCTATACTCTATACCCTACACTCTATACCGTACATTCTACACTCTATACCCTACACTCTATAACCTACTTTCTAATCCCTACACTCTACACTCTATACCCTACACTTTATACCCTACACTCTATACCCTACTCTCTACACTCTATACCCTACACTCTATACCCTACACTTTATACCCTACACTCTACACTCTATACCCTACACTCTATACCATACACTCTACACTCTATTCCCTAAACTCTATACCATACACTCTAAACCCTACACTCTATACCCTACACTATACACTCTATACCCTACAATCTATACCCTACACACTATGCCCTACACTCTATACCCTACACTCTATACCCTACACTCTACACTCTATACCCTACACTCTATACCATACACTCTATACCCTAAACTCTATACCATACACTCTACACCATACAATCTATACCATACACTCTATACCTACACTCTACACTCTATACCCTTCACTCTATACCCTACACTCTATACCATACACTCTAGACCCTACATTGTACACTCTATACCCTACACTCTATACCCTACACTCTATACCCTACACCCTACGCTCTATACCCTACACTCTATACCCTACACTCTATACTCTATACCCTATACTCTATTCCATACATTCTATACCCTACACTCTATACCCTACAGTCTAATCCCTACACTCTACACTCTATACCCTACACTCTATACCCTACACTCTATACTCTATGCCCTACACTCTATGCCCTACACTCTAATCCCTACACTCTACACTCTATAACCTACACTCTATACTCTACACTCCATACTCTACACTCTATACCCTATACTCTACACTCTATACCCTACACTCTATACCATACACTCCAATCCCTACACTCTACACTCTATACCCTACACTCTATACCCTACACTCTATACCCTACACTCTATACCCTACACTCTACACTCTATACCCTACACTCTATACCATACACTCTATACCCTACACTCTACACTCTATACCCTACACTCTATACCCTACACTCTATACCCTACACTCTACACCATACACTCTATGCACTACCCTCTATACCTTACACTCTATACCCTACACTCTACACAGTATACCCTACACTCTATACCCTACACTCTACACTCTATACCCTACACTCTATACCATACACTCTATACCCTACACTCTATACCCTACACTCTACACTCTATACCCTACACTCTATACCCTACACTCTATACCCTACACTCTACACTTTATACCCTACACTCTATACCCTACACTCTATACCCTACACTCTACACTCTATACCCTACATTCTATACCCTACACTCTATACCATACACTCTATACCCTACACTCTATACCTCACACTCTACACTCTATCCCCTGCACTCTATAACACACACTCTACACTCTATACCCTACACTCTATATCCTACACTCTACACTCTATACCCTACACTCTATACCCTACACTCTACACTCTATACCCTACACTCTACACTCTATACCCTACACTCTATACCCTACAATCTATACCATACACTCTATACCATACACTCTACAACCTACACTCTATACCCTACACTCTACACTCTATACACTACACTCTGTACCCTACACTCTATACCCTACACTCTATACCATACACTCTGTACCCTACACTCTATACCTCACACTCTACACTATATCCCCTGCACTCTATACCATACACTCTACACTCTATACCCTACACTCTATACCCTACACTCTACATTCTATACCCTACACTCTATACCCTACACTCTACACTCTATACCCTACACTCTACACTCTATACCCTACACTCTATACCCTACAATCTATACCATACACTCTATACCATACACTCTATACCCTACACTCTATACCCTACACTCTACACTCTATACCCTACACTCTATACCCTACACTCTATACCCTACACTCTACACTCTATACCCTACACTCTACACTGTATACCCTACACTCTATACCCTACAATCTATACCATACACGCTATACCATACACTCTATACCCTACACTCTATATCTCACACTCTACACTCTATCCCCTGCACTCTATACCATACACTCTACACTCTATACCCTACACTCTACACCCTACAATCTATACCCTACACTCTATACCATACACTCTAAACCCTACACTCTATACCCTACACTCTACACTCTATACCCTACACTCTATACCCTACACTCTATACCCTACACTCTACACTCTATACCCTACACTCTATAACATACACTTTATACCGTACACTCTATACCTTACACTCTATACCCTACACTCTACACCCTACCCTCCACACTCTATACCCTACACTCTATAACCTACACTCTATACCCTACACTCTATACCCTACTCTCTACACTTTATACCCTACACTCTACACTCTATAACCTACAATCTACACCCTACACTCCACACTCTATACCCTACACTCTATAACCTACACTCTATACCCTACACTCTATACCCTACTCTCTACACTTTATACCCTACACTCTACACTCTATACCCTACACTCTATACCCTATACTCTACACCCTACACTCTACACTCTATACCCTACACTCTATACCCTACACTCTACACTCTATACCCTACACTCTATACCCTACACTCTACACTCTATACCCTACACTCTACACTCTATACCCTACTCTTTAAACCCTACACTCTATACCCTACACTCTACACTCTATACCCTACACTCTATACCCTACACTCTACACTCTATACCCTACACTCTATACCCTACACTCTATACCCTACACTCTATACCCTACACTCTATACCCTACACTCTTCACCCTACACTTTATAGCTTACACTCTATACCCTACACTCTATACCATTCACTCTATACCCTACACTCTATACCCTACACTCTATACCCTACACTCTACACCATACACCATACACTATATACCCTACCCTCTATACCGTACACTCTATACCCTACACTCTACACATTATACCCTACACTATATACCCTACACTCTACACTCTATACCCTACACTCTATACCATACACTCTATACCCTACACTCTATACCCTACACTCTACACTCTATACCCTACACTCTACACTCTACACCCTACACTCTACACTTTACACTCTATACTCTACACTCTATACCCTACACTCTACACTTTATCCCCTACACTCTATACCCTACACTCTATACCCTACACTCTATACCCTACACGCTATACCCTACACTCTATACCCTACACTCTATACCCTACACTCTATACCCTACATTCTACACCCTACACTCCATACCCTACACCCTATACCCTACACTCTATACCCTACATACACTCTACACCCTACACTCTATACCCTACACTCTATACCCTACACTCTATACCCTACACTCTACACTCTATACCCTACACTCTATACCCTACACTCTATACCATACACTCTATACCATACACTCTATCCCCTACACTCTATACCATACACTCTACACTCTATACCCTACACTGTATACCCTACACTCTAAACTCTATACCCTACACTCTATACCCTACACTCTACACTCTATACCCTACACTCTACACTCTATACCCTACACTCTATACCCTACAATCTATATCATACACTCTATACCATACACACTATACCATACACTCTACACTCTATACCCTACACTCTATACCCTACACTCTACACTCTATACCCTACACTCTATACCCTACACTCTACACTCTATACCCTACACTCTATACCCTACACTCTATACCATACACTCTATACCATACACGCTATCCCCTACACTCTAGCCCATACACTCTACACTCTATACCCTACACTCTACACTCTATACCCTACACTCTACACTCTATACCCTACACTCTACACCCTACACTCTATACCATACACTCTATACCCTACACTCTACACTCTATACCCTACACTCTATACCCTACACTCTACACTCTATACCCTACACTCTATACCCTACACTCTACACTCTATACCCTACACTCTATACCCTACACTCTATACCATACACTCTATACCATACACTCTATCCCCTACACTCTAGCCCATACACTCTACACTCTATACCCTACACTCTACACTCTATACCCTACACTCTATACCCTACACTCTACACACTATACCCTACACTCTATTCCATACACTCTATACCCTACACTCTATACCCTACACTCTACACTCTATACCCTACACTCTACACTTTACACACTATACCCTACACTCTATACCCTACACTCTATACTCTATACCCTACACTCTATACCGTACATTCTACACTCTATACCCTACACTCTATAACCTACTTTCTAATCCCTACACTCTACACTCTATACCCTACACTTTATACCCTACACTCTATACCCTACTCTCTACACTCTATACCCTACACTCTATACCCTACACTTTATACCCTACACTCTACACTCTATACCCTACACTCTATACCATACACTCTACACTCTATTCCCTAAACTCTATACCATACACTCTAAACCCTACACTCTATACCCTACACTATACACTCTATACCCTACAATCTATACCCTACACACTATGCCCTACACTCTATACCCTACACTCTATACCCTACACTCTACACTCTATACCCTACACTCTATACCATACACTCTATACCCTAAACTCTATACCATACACTCTACACCATACAATCTATACCATACACTCTATACCTACACTCTACACTCTATACCCTTCACTCTATACCCTACACTCTATACCATACACTCTAGACCCTACATTGTACACTCTATACCCTACACTCTATACCCTACACTCTATACCCTACACCCTACGCTCTATACCCTACACTCTATACCCTACACTCTATACTCTATACCCTATACTCTATTCCATACATTCTATACCCTACACTCTATACCCTACAGTCTAATCCCTACACTCTACACTCTATACCCTACACTCTATACCCTACACTCTATACTCTATGCCCTACACTCTATGCCCTACACTCTAATCCCTACACTCTACACTCTATAACCTACACTCTATACTCTACACTCCATACTCTACACTCTATACCCTATACTCTACACTCTATACCCTACACTCTATACCATACACTCCAATCCCTACACTCTACACTCTATACCCTACACTCTATACCCTACACTCTATACCCTACACTCTATACCCTACACTCTACACTCTATACCCTACACTCTATACCATACACTCTATACCCTACACTCTACACTCTATACCCTACACTCTATACCCTACACTCTATACCCTACACTCTACACCATACACTCTATGCACTACCCTCTATACCTTACACTCTATACCCTACACTCTACACAGTATACCCTACACTCTATACCCTACACTCTACACTCTATACCCTACACTCTATACCATACACTCTATACCCTACACTCTATACCCTACACTCTACACTCTATACCCTACACTCTATACCCTACACTCTATACCCTACACTCTACACTTTATACCCTACACTCTATACCCTACACTCTATACCCTACACTCTACACTCTATACCCTACATTCTATACCCTACACTCTATACCCTACACTCTATACCCTACACTCTACACTTTATACCCTACACTCTATACCCTACACTCTATACCATACACTCTATACCCTACACTCTATACCCTACACTCTATACCCTACACTCTACACTCTATACCCTACACTCTATACCCTACACTCTACACTTTATACCCTACACTCTATACCCTACACTCTATACCCTCCACTCTATACCCTACACTCTACACTCTACACCCTACACTCTACACTTTATACCCTACACTCTATACCCTACACTCTATACCCTTCACTCTATACCCTACACGCTATACCCTACACTCTATACCCTACACTCTATACCCTACACTCTATACCCTACACTCTACACCCTACACTCTATACCCTACACCCTATACCCTACACTCTATACCCTACACTCAACACTCTACACTCTATACCCTACACTCTATACCCTACACTCTATACCCTACACTCTATACCCTACACTCTACACTCTATACCCTACACTCTACACTCGATATCCTACACTCTATACCCTACAATCTATACCATACACTCTATACCATACACTCTATACCATACACTCTATCCCCTACACTCTATACCATACACTCTACACTCTATACCCTACACTCTACACCCTACACTATATACCCTACACTCTACACTCTATACCCTACATTCTCTACCCTACACTCTATACCATACACTCTATACCATACACTCTATCCCCTACACTCTATACCATACACTTTACACTCTGTACCCTACTTTCTATACCCTACACTCTACACTCTACACCCTACACTCTATACCCTACACTCTACACTCTATACCCTACACTCTACACCCTACACTCTATACCATACACTCTATACCCTACACTCTACACTCTATACCCTACACTCTATACCCTACACTCTATACCCTACACCCTACGCTCTATACCCTACACTCTATACCCTAAACTCTACACTCTATACCCTACACTCTATTCCATACACTCTATACCCTACACTCTATACCCTACACTCTACACTCTATACCCTACACTCTACACTTTACACTCTATACCCTACACTCTATACTCTATACCCTACACTCTATACCGTGCATTCTACACTCTATACCCTACACTCTATACCCTGCACTCTAATCCCTACACTCTACACTCTATACCCTACACTCTATACCCTACACTCTATACCCTACACTCTACACCCTACACTCTATACCCTACACTCTATACCCTACACTCTATACCCTACACTCTACACTCTATACCCTACACTCTATACCATACACTCTACACTCTATTCCCTACACTCTATACCATACACTCTATACCCTACACTCTATACCCTACACTATACACTCTATACCCTACACTCTACACTCTATACCATACACGCTATACCCTACACTCTATACCCTACACTCTACACTCTATACCCTACAATATATACCCTACACTCTATACCCTACACTCTACACCCTACACTCTATACCCTACAATCTACACTCTATACCCTACACTCTATTCCATACACTCTATACCCTACACTCTATACCATACACTCTACACCATACACTCTATACCATACACTCTATACCCCACACTCTACACTCTATACCCTACACTCTATACCCTACACTATACACTCTATACCCTACACTCTATACCCTACACTCTACACTCTATAACCTACACTCTATACCATACACTCTATATCCTACACTCTATACCCTACACTCTATACCCTACACTCTATACTCTATACCCTACACTCTATACTCTATACAATACACTCTATACCGTACATTCTACACTATATACCCTACACTCTATACCCTACACTCTAAACCCTACACTCTACACTCTATACCCTACACTCTATACCCTACACTCTATACCCTACACTCTACACTCTATACCCTACACTCTATACCATACACTCTATACCCTACACTCTACACTCTATTCCCTACACTCTATACCATACACTCTATACCCTACACTCTTTACCCTACACTATACACTCTATACCCTACACTCTACACTTTATACCATAGACTCTATACCCTACAATCTACACTCTATACCCTACAATCTATACCCTACACTCTATACCGTACACTTTATACCCTACACTCTATACCTTACACTCTATACCCTACACTCTACACCCTACACTCTACACTCTATACCCTACACTCTATAACCTACACTCTATACCCTACACTCTTTACCCTACTCTCTACACTTTATACCCTACACTCTACACTCTATACCCTACACTCTATACCCTACACTCTACACTCTATTCCCTACACTCTACACTCTATTCCCTACACTCTATACCATACTCTCTATACCCTACACTTTTTACCCTACAATATACACTCTATACCCTACACTCTACACTCTATACCCTACACTCTATACCCTACACTCTACACTCTATACCCTACAATCTATACCCTACACTCTACACCATACACTCTATGCACTACCCTCTATACCTTACACTCTATACCCTACACTCTACACAGTATACCCTACACTCTATACCCTACACTCTACACTCTATACCCTACACTCTATACCATACACTCTATACCCTACACTCTATACCCTACACTCTACACTCTATACCCTACACTCTATACCCTACACTCTATACCCTACACTCTATACATTACAATCTATACCATACTCTCTATACCATACACTCTATACCCTACACTCTATACCTCACACTCTACACTCTATCCCCTGCACTCTATACCATACACCCTACACTCTATACCATACACCCTGTACCCTACACTCTAAACTCTATACCCAACACTCTATACCCTACACTCTATACCCTACACCCTACGCTCTATACCCTACACTCTATACCCTACACTCAACACTCTATACCCTACACTCTATTCCATACACTCTATACCCTACACTCTATACCCTACACTCTACACTCTATACCATACACTCTACACTTTACACTCTATACCTTACACTCTATACCCTACACTCTATACTCTATACCCTACACTCTATACTCTATACAATACACTCTATACCGTACATTCTACACTATATACCCTACACTCTATACCCTACACTCTAAACCCTACACTCTACACTCTATACCCTACACTCTATACCCTACACTCTATACCCTACACTCTACACTCTATACCCTACACTCTATACCATACACTCTATACCCTACACTCTATACCCTACACTCTACACTCTATACCCTACACTCTACACTCTACACCCTACACTCTACACTTTACACTCTATACTCTACACTCTATACCCTACACTCTATACCCTACACTCTACACTTTATCCCCTACACTCTATACCCTACACTCTATACCCTACACTCTATACCCTACACGCTATACCCTACACTCTATACCCTACACTCTATACCCTACACTCTATACCCTACATTCTACACCCTACACTCCATACCCTACACCCTATACCCTACACTCTATACCCTACATACACTCTACACCCTACACTCTATAACCTACACTCTATACCCTACACTCTATACCCTACACTCTATACCATACACTCTATACCATACACTCTATCCCCTACACTCTATACCATACACTCTACACTCTATACCCTACACTGTATACCCTACACTCTAAACTCTATACCCTACACTCTATACCCTACACTCTACACTCTATACCCTACACTCTACACTCTATACCCTACACTCTATACCCTACAATCTATATCATACACTCTATACCATACACACTATACCATACACTCCACACTCTATACCCTACACTCTATACCCTACACTCTACACTCTATACCCTACACTCTATACCCTACACTCTACACTCTATACCCTACACTCTATACCCTACACTCTATACCATACACTCTATACCATACACTCTATCCCCTACACTCTAGCCCATACACTCTACACTCTATACCCTACACTCTACACTCTATACCCTACACTCTACACTCTATACCCTACACTCTACACCCTACACTCTATACCATACACTCTATACCCTACACTCTACACTCTATACCCTACACTCTATACCCTACACTCTATACCCTACACCCTACGCTCTATACCCTACACTCTATACCCTACACTCTACACACTATACCCTACACTCTATTCCATACACTCTATACCCTACACTCTATACCCTACACTCTACACTCTATACCCTATACTCTACACTTTACACACTATACCCTACACTCTATACCCTACACTCTATACTCTATACCCTACACTCTATACCGTACATTCTACACTCTATACCCTACACTCTATAACCTACTTTCTAATCCCTACACTCTACACTCTATACCCTACACTTTATACCCTACACTCTATACCCTACTCTCTACACTCTATACCCTACACTCTATACCCTACACTTTATACCCTACACTCTACACTCTATACCCTACACTCTATACCATACACTCTACACTCTATTCCCTACACTCTATACCATACACTCTAAACCCTACACTCTATACCCTACACTATACACTCTATACCCTACAATCTATACCCTACACACTATGCCCTACACTCTATACCCTACACTCTATACCCTACACTCTACACTCTATACCCTACACTCTATACCATACACTCTATACCCTAAACTCTATACCATACACTCTACACCATACAATCTATACCATACACTCTATACCTACACTCTACACTCTATACCCTTCACTCTATACCCTACACTCTATACCATACACTCTAGACCCTACATTCTACACTCTATACCCTACACCCTACGCTCTATACCCTACACTCTATACCCTACACCCTACGCTCTATACCCTACACTCTATACCCTACACTCTATACTCTATACCCTATACTCTATTCCATACATTCTATACCCTACACTCTATACCCTACAGTCTAATCCCTACACTCTACACTCTATACCCTACACTCTATACCCTACACTCTATACTCTATACCCTACACTCTATACCCTACACTATACACTCTATGCCCTACACTCTATGCCCTACACTCTAATCCCTACACTCTACACTCTATAACCTACACTCTATACTCTACACTCCATACTCTACACTCTATACCCTATACTCTACACTCTATACCCTACACTCTATACCATACACTCTAATCCCTACACTCTACACTCTATACCCTACACTCTTTACCCTACACTCCATACCCTACACTCTATACCCTACACTCTACACTCTATACCCTACACTCTATACCCTACACTCTATACCCTACACTCTATACCCTACACTCTATACCCTACACTCTACACTCTATACCCTACACTCTATACCATACACTCTATACCCTACACTCTACACTCTATACCCTACACTCTATACCCTACACTCTATACCCTACACTCTACACCATACACTCTATGCACTACCCTCTATACCTTACACTCTATACCCTACACTCTACACAGTATACCCTACACTCTATACCCTACACTCTACACTCTATACCCTACACTCTATACCATACACTCTATACCCTACACTCTATACCCTACACTCTACACTCTATACCCTACACTCTATACCCTACACTCTATACCCTACACTCTACACTTTATACCCTACACTCTATACACTACACTCTATACCCTACACTCTACACTCTATACCCTACATTCTATACCCTACACTCTATACCCTACACTCTATACCCTACACTCTACACTTTATACCCTACACTCTATACCCTACACTCTATACCATACACTCTATACCCTACACTCTATACCCTACACTCTATACCCTACACTCTACACTCTATACCCTACACTCTATACCCTACACTCTACACTTTATACCCTACACTCTATACCCTACACTCTATACCCTCCACTCTATACCCTACACTCTACACTCTACACCCTACACTCTACACTTTATACCCTACACTCTATACCCTACACTCTATACCCTTCACTCTATACCCTACACGCTATACCCTACACTCTATACCCTACACTCTATACCCTACACTCTATACCCTACACTCTACACCCTACACTCTATACCCTACACCCTATACCCTACACTCTATACCCTACACTCAACACTCTACACTCTATACCCTACACTCTATACCCTACACTCTATACCCTACACTCTATACCCTACACTCTACACTCTATACCCTACACTCTACACTCGATATCCTACACTCTATACCCTACAATCTATACCATACACTCTATACCATACACTCTATACCATACACTCTATCCCCTACACTCTATACCATACACTCTACACTCTATACCCTACACTCTACACCCTACACTATATACCCTACACTCTACACTCTATACCCTACATTCTCTACCCTACACTCTATACCATACACTCTATACCATACACTCTATCCCCTACACTCTATACCATACACTTTACACTCTATACCCTACTTTCTATACCCTACACTCTACACTCTACACCCTACACTCTATACCCTACACTCTACACAGTATACCCTACACTCTATACCCTACACTCTACACTCTATACCCTACACTCTATACCATACACTCTATACCCTACACTCTATACCCTACACTCTACACCCTACACTCTATACCCTACACTCTATACCCTACACTCTACACTTTATACCCTACACTCTATACCCTACACTCTATACCCTACACTCTACACTCTATACCCTACACTCTATACCCTACACTCTATACCCTACACTCTACACTCTATACCCTACACTCTACACTCGATATCCTACACTCTATACCCTACAATCTATACCATACACTCTATACCATACACTCTATTCCATACACTCTATCCCCTACACTCTATACCATACACTCTACACTCTATACCCTACACTCTACACCCTACACTATATACCCTACACTCTACACTCTATACCCTACATTCTCTACCCTACACTCTATACCATACACTCTATACCATACACTCTATCCCCTACACTCTATACCATACACTTTACACTCTATACCCTACTTTCTATACCCTACACTCTACACTCTACACCCTACACTCTATACCCTACACTCTACACAGTATACCCTACACTCTATACCCTACACTCTACACTCTATACCCTACACTCTATACCATACACTCTATACCCTACACTCTATACCCTACACTCTACACTCTATACCCTACACTCTATACCCTACACTCTATACCCTACACTCTACACTTTATACCCTACACTCTATACCCTACACTCTATACCCTACACTCTACACTCTATACCCTACATTCTATACCCTACACTCTATACCCTACACTCTATACCCTACACTCTACACTTTATACCCTACACTCTATACCCTACACTCTATACCATACACTCTATACCCTACACTCTATACCCTACACTCTATACCCTACACTCTACACTCTATACCCTACACTCTATACCCTACACT
The DNA here is from genome assembly GCF_032444005.1 of Ranitomeya imitator. Taxonomy (NCBI): domain Eukaryota; kingdom Metazoa; phylum Chordata; class Amphibia; order Anura; family Dendrobatidae; genus Ranitomeya; species Ranitomeya imitator. The sequence goes on from NW_027194637.1 coordinate 109,618, forward strand.
CTACACTTTATACCCTACACTCTATACCCTACACTCTATACCCTCCACTCTATACCCTACACTCTACACTCTACACCCTACACTCTACACTTTATACCCTACACTCTATACCCTACACTCTATACCCTTCACTCTATACCCTACACGCTATACCCTACACTCTATACCCTACACTCTATACCCTACACTCTATACCCTACACTCTACACCCTACACTCTATACCCTACACCCTATACCCTACACTCTATACCCTACACTCAACACTCTACACTCTATACCCTACACTCTATACCCTACACTCTATACCCTACACTCTATACCCTACACTCTACACTCTATACCCTACACTCTACACTCGATATCCTACACTCTATACCCTACAATCTATACCATACACTCTATACCATACACTCTATACCATACACTCTATCCCCTACACTCTATACCATACACTCTACACTCTATACCCTACACTCTACACCCTACACTATATACCCTACACTCTACACTCTATACCCTACATTCTCTACCCTACACTCTATACCATACACTCTATACCATACACTCTATCCCCTACACTCTATACCATACACTTTACACTCTATACCCTACTTTCTATACCCTACACTCTACACTCTACACCCTACACTCTATACCCTACACTCTACACTCTATACCCTACACTCTACACCCTACACTCTATACCATACACTCTATACCCTACACTCTACACTCTATACCCTACACTCTATACCCTACACTCTATACCCTACACCCTACGCTCTATACCCTACACTCTATACCCTAAACTCTACACTCTATACCCTACACTCTATTCCATACACTCTATACCCTACACTCTATACCCTACACTCTACACTCTATACCCTACACTCTACACTTTACACTCTATACCCTACAGTCTATACTCTATACCCTACACTCTATACCGTGCATTCTACACTCTATACCCTACACTCTATACCCTGCACTCTAATCCCTACACTCTACACTCTATACCCTACACTCTATACCCTACACTCTATACCCTACACTCTACACCCTACACTCTATACCCTACACTCTATACCCTACACTCTATACCCTACACTCTACACTCTATACCCTACACTCTATACCATACACTCTACACTCTATTCCCTACACTCTATACCATACACTCTATACCCTACACTCTATACCCTACACTATACACTCTATACCCTACACTCTACACTCTATACCATACACTCTATACCCTACACTCTATACCCTACACTCTACACTCTATACCCTACAATCTATACCCTACACTCTATAATCTACACTCTACACCCTACACTCTATACCCTACAATCTACACTCTATACCCTACACTCTATTCCATACACTCTATACCCTACACTCTATACCATACACTCTACACCATACACTCTATACCATACACTCTATACCCCACACTCTACACTCTATACCCTACACTCTATACCCTACACTATACACTCTATACCCTACACTCTACACCATACACTCTATACCCTACACTCTATACTCTACGCTATACACTCTATACCTTACAATCTATACCTTACACTCTTTACAATACACTCTATACCCTACACTCTATACCCTACACTCTACACTCTATAACCTACACTCTATACCATACACTCTATATCCTACACTCTATACCCTACACTCTATACCCTACACTCTACACTCTATACCCTACACTCTATACCATACACTCTATACCCTACACTCTATGCCCTACACTCTAATCTCCATACCATACACTCTATACCCTACACTCTATAACATACATTCTACACCCTACACTCTATACCATACACTCTATACCATACACTCTACACTCTATACCATTCACTCTATACCCTATACTCTACACTTTATACCCTACACTCTATACCCTACACTCTATACCCTACACGCTATATCCTACACTCTATACCCTACACTCTATACCCTACACTCTACACTCTATACCCTACACTCTATACCATACACTCTATACCCTACACTCTACACTCTATACCCTACACTCTATACCATACACTCTATACCATACACTATATGCCCTACACTCTAATCTCCATACCATACACTCTATACCCTACACTCTATAACATACATTCTACACCCTACACTCTATACCATACACTCTATACCCTACACTCTACACTCTATACCATACACTCTATACCCTACACGCTACACTCTATACCCTAAACTCTACACCCTACACTCTATACCCTACACTCTATACCCTACACTCTATACCCTACACTCTATACCCTACACTCTACACTCTATACCCTACACTCTATACCGTACACTCTATACCATACACTCTATACCATACACTCTATATCATACCCTCTATACCCTACACTCTATACCCTACACTCTACACTCTATACCCTACACTCTACACTCTATACCCTACACTCTATACATTACAATCTATACCATACTCTCTATACCATACACTCTATACCCTACACTCTATACCTCACACTCTACACTCTATCCCCTGCACTCTATACCATACACCCTACACTCTATACCATACACCCTGTACCCTACACTCTAAACTCTATACCCAACACTCTATACCCTACACTCTATACCCTACACCCTACGCTCTATACCCTACACTCTATACCCTACACTCAACACTCTATACCCTACACTCTATTCCATACACTCTATACCCTACACTCTATACCCTACACTCTACACTCTATACCATACACTCTACACTTTACACTCTATACCTTACACTCTATACCCTACACTCTATACTCTATACCCTACACTCTATACTCTATACAATACACTCTATACCGTACATTCTACACTATATACCCTACACTCTATACCCTACACTCTAAACCCTACACTCTACACTCTATACCCTACACTCTATACCCTACACTCTATACCCTACACTCTACACTCTATACCCTACACTCTATACCATACACTCTATACCCTACACTCTACACTCTATTCCCTACACTCTATACCATACACTCTATACCCTACACTCTTTACCCTACACTATACACTCTATACCCTACACTCTACACTTTATACCATAGACTCTATACCCTACAATCTACACTCTATACCCTACAATCTATACCCTACACTCTATACCGTACACTTTATACCCTACACTCTATACCTTACACTCTATACCCTACACTCTACACCCTACACTCTACACTCTATACCCTACACTCTATAACCTACACTCTATACCCTACACTCTTTACCCTACTCTCTACACTTTATACCCTACACTCTACACTCTATACCCTACACTCTATACCCTACACTCTACACTCTATTCCCTACACTCTACACTCTATTCCCTACACTCTATACCATACTCTCTATACCCTACACTTTTTACCCTACAATATACACTCTATACCCTACACTCTACACTCTATACCCTACACTCTATACCCTACACTCTACACTCTATACCCTACAATCTATACCCTACACTCTACACCATACACTCTATGCACTACCCTCTATACCTTACACTCTATACCCTACACTCTACACAGTATACCCTACACTCTATACCCTACACTCTACACTCTATACCCTACACTCTATACCATACACTCTATACCCTACACTCTATACCCTACACTCTACACTCTATACCCTACACTCTATACCCTACACTCTATACCCTACACTCTATACATTACAATCTATACCATACTCTCTATACCATACACTCTATACCCTACACTCTATACCTCACACTCTACACTCTATCCCCTGCACTCTATACCATACACCCTACACTCTATACCATACACCCTGTACCCTACACTCTAAACTCTATACCCAACACTCTATACCCTACACTCTATACCCTACACCCTACGCTCTATACCCTACACTCTATACCCTACACTCAACACTCTATACCCTACACTCTATTCCATACACTCTATACCCTACACTCTATACCCTACACTCTACACTCTATACCATACACTCTACACTTTACACTCTATACCTTACACTCTATACCCTACACTCTATACTCTATACCCTACACTCTATACTCTATACAATACACTCTATACCGTACATTCTACACTATATACCCTACACTCTATACCCTACACTCTAAACCCTACACTCTACACTCTATACCCTACACTCTATACCCTACACTCTATACCCTACACTCTACACTCTATACCCTACACTCTATACCATACACTCTATACCCTACACTCTACACTCTATTCCCTACACTCTATACCATACACTCTATACCCTACACTCTTTACCCTACACTATACACTCTATACCCTACACTCTACACTTTATACCATAGACTCTATACCCTACAATCTACACTCTATACCCTACAATCTATACCCTACACTCTATACCGTACACTTTATACCCTACACTCTATACCTTACACTCTATACCCTACACTCTACACCCTACACTCTACACTCTATACCCTACACTCTATAACCTACACTCTATACCCTACACTCTTTACCCTACTCTCTACACTTTATACCCTACACTCTACACTCTATACCCTACACTCTATACCCTACACTCTACACTCTATTCCCTACACTCTACACTCTATTCCCTACACTCTATACCATACTCTCTATACCCTACACTTTTTACCCTACAATATACACTCTATACCCTACACTCTACACTCTATACCCTACACTCTATACCCTACACTCTACACTCTATACCCTACAATCTATACCCTACACTCTACACCATACACTCTATGCACTACCCTCTATACCTTACACTCTATACCCTACACTCTACACAGTATACCCTACACTCTATACCCTACACTCTACACTCTATACCCTACACTCTATACCATACACTCTATACCCTACACTCTATACCCTACACTCTACACTCTATACCCTACACTCTATACCCTACACTCTATACCCTACACTCTACACTTTATACCCTACACTCTATACACTACACTCTATACCCTACACTCTACACTCTATACCCTACATTCTATACCCTACACTCTATACCCTACACTCTATACCCTACACTCTACACTTTATACCCTACACTCTATACCCTACACTCTATACCATACACTCTATACCCTACACTCTATACCCTACACTCTATACCCTACACTCTACACTCTATACCCTACACTCTATACCCTACACTCTACACTTTATACCCTACACTCTATACCCTACACTCTATACCCTCCACTCTATACCCTACACTCTACACTCTACACCCTACACTCTACACTTTATACCCTACACTCTATACCCTACACTCTATACCCTTCACTCTATACCCTACACGCTATACCCTACACTCTATACCCTACACTCTATACCCTACACTCTATACCCTACACTCTACACCCTACACTCTATACCCTACACCCTATACCCTACACTCTATACCCTACACTCAACACTCTACACTCTATACCCTACACTCTATACCCTACACTCTATACCCTACACTCTATACCCTACACTCTACACTCTATACCCTACACTCTACACTCGATATCCTACACTCTATACCCTACAATCTATACCATACACTCTATACCATACACTCTATACCATACACTCTATCCCCTACACTCTATACCATACACTCTACACTCTATACCCTACACTCTACACCCTACACTATATACCCTACACTCTACACTCTATACCCTACATTCTCTACCCTACACTCTATACCATACACTCTATACCATACACTCTATCCCCTACACTCTATACCATACACTTTACACTCTATACCCTACTTTCTATACCCTACACTCTACACTCTACACCCTACACTCTATACCCTACACTCTACACAGTATACCCTACACTCTATACCCTACACTCTACACTCTATACCCTACACTCTATACCATACACTCTATACCCTACACTCTATACCCTACACTCTACACCCTACACTCTATACCCTACACTCTATACCCTACACTCTACAATTTATACCCTACACTCTATACCCTACACTCTATACCCTACACTCTACACTCTATACCCTACACTCTATACCCTACACTCTATACCCTACACTCTACACTCTATACCCTACACTCTACACTCGATATCCTACACTCTATACCCTACAATCTATACCATACACTCTATACCATACACTCTATTCCATACACTCTATCCCCTACACTCTATACCATACACTCTACACTCTATACCCTACACTCTACACCCTACACTATATACCCTACACTCTACACTCTATACCCTACATTCTCTACCCTACACTCTATACCATACACTCTATACCATACACTCTATCCCCTACACTCTATACCATACACTTTACACTCTATACCCTACTTTCTATACCCTACACTCTACACTCTACACCCTACACTCTATACCCTACACTCTACACAGTATACCCTACACTCTACACTCTATACCCTACACTCTATACCATACACTCTATACCCTACACTCTATACCCTACACTCTACACTCTATACCCTACACTCTATACCCTACACTCTATACCCTACACTCTACACTTTATACCCTACACTCTATACCCTACACTCTATACCCTACACTCTACACTCTATACCCTACATTCTATACCCTACACTCTATACCCTACACTCTATACCCTACACTCTACACTTTATACCCTACACTCTATACCCTACACTCTATACCATACACTCTATACCCTACACTCTATACCCTACACTCTATACCCTACACTCTACACTCTATACCCTACACTCTATACCCTACACTCTACACTTTATACCCTACACTCTATACCCTACACTCTATACCCTCCACTCTATACCCTACACTCTACACTCTACACCCTACACTCTACACTTTATACCCTACACTCTATACCCTACACTCTATACCCTTCACTCTATACCCTACACGCTATACCCTACACTCTATACCCTACACTCTATACCCTACACTCTATACCCTACACTCTACACCCTACACTCTATACCCTACACCCTATACCCTACACTCTATACCCTACACTCAACACTCTACACTCTATACCCTACACTCTATACCCTACACTCTATACCCTACACTCTATACCCTACACTCTACACTCTATACCCTACACTCTACACTCGATATCCTACACTCTATACCCTACAATCCATACCATACACTCTATACCATACACTCTATACCATACACTCTATCCCCTACACTCTATACCATACACTCTACACTCTATACCCTACACTCTACACCCTACACTATATACCCTACACTCTACACTCTATACCCTACATTCTCTACCCTACACTCTATACCATACACTCTATACCATACACTCTATCCCCTACACTCTATACCATACACTTTACACTCTATACCCTACTTTCTATACCCTACACTCTACACTCTACACCCTACACTCTATACCCTACACTCTACACTCTATACCCTACACTCTACACCCTACACTCTATACCATACACTCTATACCCTACACTCTACACTCTATACCCTACACTCTATACCCTACACTCTATACCCTACACCCTACGCTCTATACCCTACACTCTATACCCTAAACTCTACACTCTATACCCTACACTCTATTCCATACACTCTATACCCTACACTCTATACCCTACACTCTACACTCTATACCCTACACTCTACACTTTACACTCTATACCCTACAGTCTATACTCTATACCCTACACTCTATACCGTGCATTCTACACTCTATACCCTACACTCTATACCCTGCACTCTAATCCCTACACTCTACACTCTATACCCTACACTCTATACCCTACACTCTATACCCTACACTCTACACCCTACACTCTATACCCTACACTCTATACCCTACACTCTATACCCTACACTCTACACTCTATACCCTACACTCTATACCATACACTCTACACTCTATTCCCTACACTCTATACCATACACTCTATACCCTACACTCTATACCCTACACTATACACTCTATACCCTACACTCTACACTCTATACCATACACTCTATACCCTACACTCTATACCCTACACTCTACACTCTATACCCTACAATCTATACCCTACACTCTATAATCTACACTCTACACCCTACACTCTATACCCTACAATCTACACTCTATACCCTACACTCTATTCCATACACTCTATACCCTACACTCTATACCATACACTCTACACCATACACTCTATACCATACACTCTATACCCCACACTCTACACTCTATACCCTACACTCTATACCCTACACTATACACTCTATACCCTACACTCTACACCATACACTCTATACCCTACACTCTATACTCTACGCTATACACTCTATACCTTACAATCTATACCTTACACTCTTTACAATACACTCTATACCCTACACTCTATACCCTACACTCTACACTCTATAACCTACACTCTATACCATACACTCTATATCCTACACTCTATACCCTACACTCTATACCCTACACTCTACACTCTATACCCTACACTCTATACCATACACTCTATACCCTACACTCTATGCCCTACACTCTAATCTCCATACCATACACTCTATACCCTACACTCTATAACATACATTCTACACCCTACACTCTATACCATACACTCTATACCATACACTCTACACTCTATACCATTCACTCTATACCCTATACTCTACACTTTATACCCTACACTCTATACCCTACACTCTATACCCTACACGCTATATCCTACACTCTATACCCTACACTCTATACCCTACACTCTACACTCTATACCCTACACTCTATACCATACACTCTATACCCTACACTCTACACTCTATACAATACACTCTATACCATACACTCTATACCATACACTATATGCCCTACACTCTAATCTCCATACCATACACTCTATACCCTACACTCTATAACATACATTCTACACCCTACACTCTATACCATACACTCTATACCCTACACTCTACACTCTATACCATACACTCTATACCCTACACGCTACACTCTATACCCTAAACTCTACACCCTACACTCTATACCCTACACTCTATACCCTACACTCTATACCCTACACTCTATACCCTACACTCTACACTCTATACCCTACACTCTATACCGTACACTCTATACCATACACTCTATACCATACACTCTATATCATACCCTCTATACCCTACACTCTATACCCTACACTCTACACTCTATACCCTACACTCTACACTCTATACCCTACACTCTATACATTACAATCTATACCATACTCTCTATACCATACACTCTATACCCTACACTCTATACCTCACACTCTACACTCTATCCCCTGCACTCTATACCATACACCCTACACTCTATACCATACACCCTGTACCCTACACTCTAAACTCTATACCCAACACTCTATACCCTACACTCTATACCCTACACCCTACGCTCTATACCCTACACTCTATACCCTACACTCAACACTCTATACCCTACACTCTATTCCATACACTCTATACCCTACACTCTATACCCTACACTCTACACTCTATACCATACACTCTACACTTTACACTCTATACCTTACACTCTATACCCTACACTCTATACTCTATACCCTACACTCTATACTCTATACAATACACTCTATACCGTACATTCTACACTATATACCCTACACTCTATACCCTACACTCTAATCCCTACACTCTACACTCTATACCCTACACTCTATACCCTACACTCTATACCCTACACTCTACACTCTATACCCTACACTCTATACCATACACTCTATACCCTACACTCTACACTCTATTCCCTACACTCTATACCATACACTCTATACCCTACACTCTTTACCCTACACTATACACTCTATACCCTACACTCTACACTTTATACCATAGACTCTATACCCTACAATCTACACTCTATACCCTACAATCTATACCCTACACTCTATACCGTACACTTTATACCCTACACTCTATACCTTACACTCTATACCCTACACTCTACACCCTACACTCTACACTCTATACCCTACACTCTATAACCTACACTCTATACCCTACACTCTTTACCCTACTCTCTACACTTTATACCCTACACTCTACACTCTATACCCTACACTCTATACCCTACACTCTACACTCTATTCCCTACACTCTACACTCTATTCCCTACACTCTATACCATACTCTCTATACCCTACACTTTTTACCCTACAATATACACTCTATACCCTACACTCTACACTCTATACCCTACACTCTATACCCTACACTCTACACTCTATACCCTACAATCTATACCCTACACTCTATACCCTACACTCTAAACCCTACACTCTGTACCCTATACTCTACACTCTATACCCTACACTCTATACCATACACTCTATACCCTACACTCTATACCCTACACTCTATACCCTACACTCTACACTCTATACCCTACACTCTATAACATACACTTTATACCGTACACTCTATACCTTACACTCTATACCCTACACTCTACACCCTACACTCTATACCCTACACTCTATAACCTACACTCTATACCCTACTCTCTACACTTTATACCCTACACTCTACACTCTATAACCTACAATCTACACCCTACAATCTACAATCTATACCCTACACTCTATAACCTACACTCTATACCCTACACTCTACACCCTACTCTCTACACTTTATACCCTACACTCTACACTCTATACCCTACACTCTATACCCTACACTCTATACTCTATACCCTACACTCTACACTCTATACCCAACTATCTAAACACTACACTCTATACCCTACACTCTACACTCTATACCCTACACTCTATACCCTACACTCTACACTCTATACCCTACACTCTACACTCTATACCCTACTCTCTAAACCCTACACTCTATACCCTACACTCTACACTCTATACCCTACACTCTATACCCTACACTCTACACTCTATCCCCTGCACTCTATACCATACACTCTACACTCTATACTCTACACTCTATACCCTACACTCTACACTCTATACCCTACACTCTATACCCTACACTCTACACTCTATACCCTACACTCTACACTCTATACCCTACACTCTATACCCTACAATCTATACCATACACTCTATACCATACACTCTATACCCTACACTCTACACTCTATACCCTACACTCTACACTCTATACCCTACACTCTATACCCTACAATCTATACCATACACTCTATACCATACACTCTATACCCTACACTCTATACCTCACACTCTACACTCTATCCCCTGCACTCTATAACACACACTCTACACTCTATACCCTACACTCTATATCCTACACTCTACACTCTATACCCTACACTGTATACCCTACACTCTACACTCTATACCCTACACTCTACACTCTATACCCTACACTCTATACCCTACAATCTATACCATACACTCTATACCATACACTCTACAACCTACACTCTATACCCTACACTCTACACTCTATACACTACACTCTGTACCCTACACTCTATACCCTACACTCTATACCATACACTCTGTACCCTACACTCTATACCTCACACTCTACACTATATCCCCTGCACTCTATACCATACACTCTACACTCTATACCCTACACTCTATACCCTACACTCTACATTCTATACCCTACACTCTATACCCTACACTCTACACTCTATACCCTACACTCTACACTCTATACCCTACACTCTATACCCTACAATCTATACCATACACTCTATACCATACACTCTATACCCTACACTCTATACCCTACACTCTACACTCTATACCCTACACTCTATACCCTACACTCTATACCCTACACTCTACACTCTATACCCTACACTCTACACTGTATACCCTACACTCTATACCCTACAATCTATACCATACACGCTATACCATACACTCTATACCCTACACTCTATATCTCACACTCTACACTCTATCCCCTGCACTCTATACCATACACTCTACACTCTATACCCTACACTCTACACCCTACAATCTATACCCTACACTCTATACCATACACTCTAAACCCTACACTCTATACCCTACACTCTACACTCTATACCCTACACTCTATACCCTACACTCTATACCCTACACTCTACACTCTATACCCTACACTCTATAACATACACTTTATACCGTACACTCTATACCTTACACTCTATACCCTACACTCTACACCCTACCCTCCACACTCTATACCCTACACTCTATAACCTACACTCTATACCCTACACTCTATACCCTACTCTCTACACTTTATACCCTACACTCTACACTCTATAACCTACAATCTACACCCTACACTCCACACTCTATACCCTACACTCTATAACCTACACTCTATACCCTACACTCTATACCCTACTCTCTACACTTTATACCCTACACTCTACACTCTATACCCTACACTCTATACCCTATACTCTACACCCTACACTCTACACTCTATACCCTACACTCTATACCCTACACTCTACACTCTATACCCTACACTCTATACCCTACACTCTACACTCTATACCCTACACTCTACACTCTATACCCTACTCTTTAAACCCTACACTCTATACCCTACACTCTACACTCTATACCCTACACTCTATACCCTACACTCTACACTCTATACCCTACACTCTATACCCTACACTCTATACCCTACACTCTATACCCTACACTCTATACCCTACACTCTTCACCCTACACTTTATAGCTTACACTCTATACCCTACACTCTATACCATTCACTCTATACCCTACACTCTATACCCTACACTCTATACCCTACACTCTACACCATACACCATACACTATATACCCTACCCTCTATACCGTACACTCTATACCCTACACTCTACACATTATACCCTACACTATATACCCTACACTCTACACTCTATACCCTACACTCTATACCATACACTCTATACCCTACACTCTATACCCTACACTCTACACTCTATACCCTACACTCTACACTCTACACCCTACACTCTACACTTTACACTCTATACTCTACACTCTATACCCTACACTCTACACTTTATCCCCTACACTCTATACCCTACACTCTATACCCTACACTCTATACCCTACACGCTATACCCTACACTCTATACCCTACACTCTATACCCTACACTCTATACCCTACATTCTACACCCTACACTCCATACCCTACACCCTATACCCTACACTCTATACCCTACATACACTCTACACCCTACACTCTATACCCTACACTCTATACCCTACACTCTATACCCTACACTCTACACTCTATACCCTACACTCTATACCCTACACTCTATACCATACACTCTATACCATACACTCTATCCCCTACACTCTATACCATACACTCTACACTCTATACCCTACACTGTATACCCTACACTCTAAACTCTATACCCTACACTCTATACCCTACACTCTACACTCTATACCCTACACTCTACACTCTATACCCTACACTCTATACCCTACAATCTATATCATACACTCTATACCATACACACTATACCATACACTCTACACTCTATACCCTACACTCTATACCCTACACTCTACACTCTATACCCTACACTCTATACCCTACACTCTACACTCTATACCCTACACTCTATACCCTACACTCTATACCATACACTCTATACCATACACGCTATCCCCTACACTCTAGCCCATACACTCTACACTCTATACCCTACACTCTACACTCTATACCCTACACTCTACACTCTATACCCTACACTCTACACCCTACACTCTATACCATACACTCTATACCCTACACTCTACACTCTATACCCTACACTCTATACCCTACACTCTACACTCTATACCCTACACTCTATACCCTACACTCTACACTCTATACCCTACACTCTATACCCTACACTCTATACCATACACTCTATACCATACACTCTATCCCCTACACTCTAGCCCATACACTCTACACTCTATACCCTACACTCTACACTCTATACCCTACACTCTATACCCTACACTCTACACACTATACCCTACACTCTATTCCATACACTCTATACCCTACACTCTATACCCTACACTCTACACTCTATACCCTACACTCTACACTTTACACACTATACCCTACACTCTATACCCTACACTCTATACTCTATACCCTACACTCTATACCGTACATTCTACACTCTATACCCTACACTCTATAACCTACTTTCTAATCCCTACACTCTACACTCTATACCCTACACTTTATACCCTACACTCTATACCCTACTCTCTACACTCTATACCCTACACTCTATACCCTACACTTTATACCCTACACTCTACACTCTATACCCTACACTCTATACCATACACTCTACACTCTATTCCCTAAACTCTATACCATACACTCTAAACCCTACACTCTATACCCTACACTATACACTCTATACCCTACAATCTATACCCTACACACTATGCCCTACACTCTATACCCTACACTCTATACCCTACACTCTACACTCTATACCCTACACTCTATACCATACACTCTATACCCTAAACTCTATACCATACACTCTACACCATACAATCTATACCATACACTCTATACCTACACTCTACACTCTATACCCTTCACTCTATACCCTACACTCTATACCATACACTCTAGACCCTACATTGTACACTCTATACCCTACACTCTATACCCTACACTCTATACCCTACACCCTACGCTCTATACCCTACACTCTATACCCTACACTCTATACTCTATACCCTATACTCTATTCCATACATTCTATACCCTACACTCTATACCCTACAGTCTAATCCCTACACTCTACACTCTATACCCTACACTCTATACCCTACACTCTATACTCTATGCCCTACACTCTATGCCCTACACTCTAATCCCTACACTCTACACTCTATAACCTACACTCTATACTCTACACTCCATACTCTACACTCTATACCCTATACTCTACACTCTATACCCTACACTCTATACCATACACTCCAATCCCTACACTCTACACTCTATACCCTACACTCTATACCCTACACTCTATACCCTACACTCTATACCCTACACTCTACACTCTATACCCTACACTCTATACCATACACTCTATACCCTACACTCTACACTCTATACCCTACACTCTATACCCTACACTCTATACCCTACACTCTACACCATACACTCTATGCACTACCCTCTATACCTTACACTCTATACCCTACACTCTACACAGTATACCCTACACTCTATACCCTACACTCTACACTCTATACCCTACACTCTATACCATACACTCTATACCCTACACTCTATACCCTACACTCTACACTCTATACCCTACACTCTATACCCTACACTCTATACCCTACACTCTACACTTTATACCCTACACTCTATACCCTACACTCTATACCCTACACTCTACACTCTATACCCTACATTCTATACCCTACACTCTATACCCTACACTCTATACCCTACACTCTACACTTTATACCCTACACTCTATACCCTACACTCTATACCATACACTCTATACCCTACACTCTATACCCTACACTCTATACCCTACACTCTACACTCTATACCCTACACTCTATACCCTACACTCTACACTTTATACCCTACACTCTATACCCTACACTCTATACCCTCCACTCTATACCCTACACTCTACACTCTACACCCTACACTCTACACTTTATACCCTACACTCTATACCCTACACTCTATACCCTTCACTCTATACCCTACACGCTATACCCTACACTCTATACCCTACACTCTATACCCTACACTCTATACCCTACACTCTACACCCTACACTCTATACCCTACACCCTATACCCTACACTCTATACCCTACACTCAACACTCTACACTCTATACCCTACACTCTATACCCTACACTCTATACCCTACACTCTATACCCTACACTCTACACTCTATACCCTACACTCTACACTCGATATCCTACACTCTATACCCTACAATCTATACCATACACTCTATACCATACACTCTATACCATACACTCTATCCCCTACACTCTATACCATACACTCTACACTCTATACCCTACACTCTACACCCTACACTATATACCCTACACTCTACACTCTATACCCTACATTCTCTACCCTACACTCTATACCATACACTCTATACCATACACTCTATCCCCTACACTCTATACCATACACTTTACACTCTGTACCCTACTTTCTATACCCTACACTCTACACTCTACACCCTACACTCTATACCCTACACTCTACACTCTATACCCTACACTCTACACCCTACACTCTATACCATACACTCTATACCCTACACTCTACACTCTATACCCTACACTCTATACCCTACACTCTATACCCTACACCCTACGCTCTATACCCTACACTCTATACCCTAAACTCTACACTCTATACCCTACACTCTATTCCATACACTCTATACCCTACACTCTATACCCTACACTCTACACTCTATACCCTACACTCTACACTTTACACTCTATACCCTACACTCTATACTCTATACCCTACACTCTATACCGTGCATTCTACACTCTATACCCTACACTCTATACCCTGCACTCTAATCCCTACACTCTACACTCTATACCCTACACTCTATACCCTACACTCTATACCCTACACTCTACACCCTACACTCTATACCCTACACTCTATACCCTACACTCTATACCCTACACTCTACACTCTATACCCTACACTCTATACCATACACTCTACACTCTATTCCCTACACTCTATACCATACACTCTATACCCTACACTCTATACCCTACACTATACACTCTATACCCTACACTCTACACTCTATACCATACACGCTATACCCTACACTCTATACCCTACACTCTACACTCTATACCCTACAATATATACCCTACACTCTATACCCTACACTCTACACCCTACACTCTATACCCTACAATCTACACTCTATACCCTACACTCTATTCCATACACTCTATACCCTACACTCTATACCATACACTCTACACCATACACTCTATACCATACACTCTATACCCCACACTCTACACTCTATACCCTACACTCTATACCCTACACTATACACTCTATACCCTACACTCTATACCCTACACTCTACACTCTATAACCTACACTCTATACCATACACTCTATATCCTACACTCTATACCCTACACTCTATACCCTACACTCTACACTCTATACCCTACACTCTATACCATACACTCTATACCCTACACTCTATGCCCTACACTCTAATCTCCATACCATACACTCTATACCCTACACTCTATAACATACATTCTACACCCTACACTCTATACCATACACTCTATACCATACACTCTACACTCTATACCATTCACTCTATACCCTACACTCTACACTTTATACCCTACACTCTATACCCTACAATCTATACCCTACACTCTATACCCTACACGCTATATCCTACACTCTATACCCTACACTCTATACCCTACACTCTACACTCTATACCCTACACTCTATACCATACACTCTATACCCTACACTCTACACTCTATACCCTACACTCTATACCATACACTCTATACCATACACTATATGCCCTACACTCTAATCTCCATACCATACACTCTATACCCTACACTCTATAACATACATTCTACACCCTACACTCTATACCATACACTCTATACCCTACACTCTACACTCTATACCATACACTCTATACCCTACACGCTACACTCTATACCCTAAACTCTACACCCTACACTCTATACCCTACACTCTATACCCTACGCTCTATACCCTACACTCTATACCCTACACTCTACACTCTATACCCTACACTCTATACCGTACACTCTATACCATACACTCTATACCATACACTCTATATCATACCCTCTATACCCTACACTCTATACCCTACACTCTACACTCTATACCCTACACTCTACACTCTATACCCTACACTCTATACATTACAATCTATACCATACTCTCTATACCATACACTCTATACCCTACACTCTATACCTCACACTCTACACTCTATCCCCTGCACTCTATACCATACACCCTACACTCTATACCATACACCCTGTACCCTACACTCTAAACTCTATACCCTGCACTCTATACCCTACACTCTATACCCTACACCCTACGCTCTATACCCTACACTCTATACCCTACACTCAACACTCTATACCCTACACTCTATTCCATACACTCTATACCCTACACTCTATACCCTACACTCTACACTCTATACCATACACTCTACACTTTACACTCTATACCATACACTCTATACCCTACACTCTATACCCTACACTCTACACTCTACACCCTACAATCTATACCCTACACTCTATACCATACACTCTAAACCCTACACTCTATACCCTACACTCTACACTCTATACCCTACACTCTATACATTACAATCTATACCATACTCTCTATACCATACACTCTATACCCTACACTCTATACCTCACACTCTACACTCTATCCCCTGCACTCTATACCATACACCCTACACTCTATACCATACACCCTGTACCCTACACTCTAAACTCTATACCCTACACTCTATACCCTACACTCTATACCCTACACCCTACGCTCTATACCCTACACTCTATACCCTACACTCAACACTCTATACCCTACACTCTATTCCATACACTCTATACCCTACACTCTATACCCTACACTCTACACTCTATACCATACACTCTACACTTTACACTCTATACCATACACTCTATACCCTACACTCTATACCCTACACTCTACACTCTACACCCTACAATCTATACCCTACACTCTATACCATACACTCTAAACCCTACACTCTATACCCTACACTCTACACTCTATACCCTACACTCTATACCCTACACTCTATACCCTACACTCTACACTCTATACCCTACACTCTATAACATACACTTTGTACCGTACACTCTATACCTTACACTCTATACCCTACACTCTACACCCTACCCTCCACACTCTATACCCTACACTCTATAACCTACACTCTATACCCTACACTCTATACCCTACTCTCTACACTTTATACCCTACACTCTACACTCTATAACCTACAATCTACACCCTACACTCCACACTCTATACCCTACACTCTATAACCTACACTCTATACCCTACACTCTATACCCTACTCTCTACACTTTATACCCTACACTCTACACTCTATACCCTACACTCTATACCATATACTCTACACCCTACACTCTACACTCTATACCCTACACTCTATAACCTACACTCTATATCTTACACTCTATACCCTACTCTCTACACTTTATACCCTACACTCTACACTCTATACCCTACACTCTATACCCTACACTCTACACTCTATACCCTACACTCTATACCCTACACTCTACACTCTATACCCTACACTCTACTCTATACCCTACTCTTTAAACCCTACACTCTATACCCTACACTCTACACTCTATACCCTACACTCTATACCCTACACTCTACACTCTATACCCTACACTCTATACCCTACACTCTATACCCTACACTCTATACCCTACACTCTATACCCTACACTCTTCACCCTACACTTTATAGCTTACACTCTATACCCTACACTCTATACCATTCACTCTATACCCTACACTCTATACCCTACACTCTATACCCTACACCATACACCATACACTATATACCCTACCCTCTATACCGTACACTCTATACCCTACACTCTATACCCTACATTCTACACCCTACACTCCATACCCTACACCCTATACCCTACACTCTATACCCTACATACACTCTACACCCTACACTCTATAACCTACACTCTATACCCTACACTCTATACCCTACACTCTATACCATACACTCTATACCATACACTCTATCCCCTACACTCTATACCATACACTCTACACTCTATACCCTACACTGTATACCCTACACTCTAAACTCTATACCCTACACTCTATACCCTACACTCTACACTCTATACCCTACACTCTACACTCTATACCCTACACTCTATACCCTACAATCTATATCATACACTCTATACCATACACACTATACCATACACTCTACACTCTATACCCTACACTCTATACCCTACACTCTACACTCTATACCCTACACTCTATACCCTACACTCTACACTCTATACCCTACACTCTATACCCTACACTCTATACCATACACTCTATACCATACACTCTATCCCCTACACTCTAGCCCATACACTCTACACTCTATACCCTACACTCTACACTCTATACCCTACACTCTACACTCTATACCCTACACTCTACACCCTACACTCTATACCATACACTCTATACCCTACACTCTACACTCTATACCCTACACTCTATACCCTACACTCTATACCCTACACCCTACGCTCTATACCCTACACTCTATACCCTACACTCTACACACTATACCCTACACTCTATTCCATACACTCTATACCCTACACTCTATACCCTACACTCTACACTCTATACCCTATACTCTACACTTTACACACTATACCCTACACTCTATACCCTACACTCTATACTCTATACCCTACACTCTATACCGTACATTCTACACTCTATACCCTACACTCTATAACCTACTTTCTAATCCCTACACTCTACACTCTATACCCTACACTTTATACCCTACACTCTATACCCTACTCTCTACACTCTATACCCTACACTCTATACCCTACACTTTATACCCTACACTCTACACTCTATACCCTACACTCTATACCATACACTCTACACTCTATTCCCTACACTCTATACCATACACTCTAAACCCTACACTCTATACCCTACACTATACACTCTATACCCTACAATCTATACCCTACACACTATGCCCTACACTCTATACCCTACACTCTATACCCTACACTCTACACTCTATACCCTACACTCTATACCATACACTCTATACCCTAAACTCTATACCATACACTCTACACCATACAATCTATACCATACACTCTATACCTACACTCTACACTCTATACCCTTCACTCTATACCCTACACTCTATACCATACACTCTAGACCCTACATTCTACACTCTATACCCTACACCCTACGCTCTATACCCTACACTCTATACCCTACACCCTACGCTCTATACCCTACACTCTATACCCTACACTCTATACTCTATACCCTATACTCTATTCCATACATTCTATACCCTACACTCTATACCCTACAGTCTAATCCCTACACTCTACACTCTATACCCTACACTCTATACCCTACACTCTATACTCTATACCCTACACTCTATACCCTACACTATACACTCTATGCCCTACACTCTATGCCCTACACTCTAATCCCTACACTCTACACTCTATAACCTACACTCTATACTCTACACTCCATACTCTACACTCTATACCCTATACTCTACACTCTATACCCTACACTCTATACCATACACTCTAATCCCTACACTCTACACTCTATACCCTACACTCTTTACCCTACACTCCATACCCTACACTCTATACCCTACACTCTACACTCTATACCCTACACTCTATACCCTACACTCTATACCCTACACTCTATACCCTACACTCTACACTCTATACCCTACACTCTATACCATACACTCTATACCCTACACTCTACACTCTATACCCTACACTCTATACCCTACACTCTATACCCTACACTCTACACCATACACTCTATGCACTGCCCTCTATACCTTACACTCTATACCCTACACTCTACACAGTATACCCTACACTCTATACCCTACACTCTACACTCTATACCCTACACTCTATACCATACACTCTATACCCTACACTCTATACCCTACACTCTACACTCTATACCCTACACTCTATACCCTACACTCTATACCCTACACTCTACACTTTATACCCTACACTCTATACCCTACACTCTATACCCTACACTCTACACTCTATACCCTACATTCTATACCCTACACTCTATACCCTACACTCTATACCCTACACTCTACACTTTATACCCTACACTCTATACCCTACACTCTATACCATACACTCTATACCCTACACTCTATACCCTACACTCTATACCCTACACTCTACACTCTATACCCTACACTCTATACCCTACACTCTACACTTTATACCCTACACTCTATACCCTACACTCTATACCCTCCACTCTATACCCTACACTCTACACTCTACACCCTACACTCTACACTTTATACCCTACACTCTATACCCTACACTCTATACCCTTCACTCTATACCCTACACGCTATACCCTACACTCTATACCCTACACTCTATACCCTACACTCTATACCCTACACTCTACACCCTACACTCTATACCCTACACCCTATACCCTACACTCTATACCCTACACTCAACACTCTACACTCTATACCCTACACTCTATACCCTACACTCTATACCCTACACTCTATACCCTACACTCTACACTCTATAACCTACACTCTACACTCGATATCCTACACTCTATACCCTACAATCTATACCATACACTCTATACCATACACTCTATACCATACACTCTATCCCCTACACTCTATACCATACACTCTACACTCTATACCCTACACTCTACACCCTACACTATATACCCTACACTCTACACTCTATACCCTACATTCTCTACCCTACACTCTATACCATACACTCTATACCATACACTCTATCCCCTACACTCTATACCATACACTTTACACTCTATACCCTACTTTCTATACCCTACACTCTACACTCTACACCCTACACTCTATACCCTACACTCTACACAGTATACCCTACACTCTATACCCTACACTCTACACTCTATACCCTACACTCTATACCATACACTCTATACCCTACACTCTATACCCTACACTCTACACTCTATACCCTACACTCTATACCCTACACTCTATACCCTACACTCTACACTTTATACCCTACACTCTATACCCTACACTCTATACCCTACACTCTACACTCTATACCCTACACTCTATACCCTACACTCTATACCCTACACTCTACACTCTATACCCTACACTCTACACTCGATATCCTACACTCTATACCCTACAATCTATACCATACACTCTATACCATACACTCTATTCCATACACTCTATCCCCTACACTCTATACCATACACTCTACACTCTATACCCTACACTCTACACCCTACACTATATACCCTACACTCTACACTCTATACCCTACATTCTCTACCCTACACTCTATACCATACACTCTATACCATACACTCTATCCCCTACACTCTATACCATACACTTTACACTCTATACCCTACTTTCTATACCCTACACTCTACACTCTACACCCTACACTCTATACCCTACACTCTACACAGTATACCCTACACTCTATACCCTACACTCTACACTCTATACCCTACACTCTATACCATACACTCTATACCCTACACTCTATACCCTACACTCTACACTCTATACCCTACACTCTATACCCTACACTCTATACCCTACACTCTACACTTTATACCCTACACTCTATACCCTACACTCTATACCCTACACTCTACACTCTATACCCTACATTCTATACCCTACACTCTATACCCTACACTCTATACCCTACACTCTACACTTTATACCCTACACTCTATACCCTACACTCTATACCATACACTCTATACCCTACACTCTATACCCTACACTCTATACCCTACACTCTACACTCTATACCCTACACTCTATACCCTACACTCTACACTTTATACCCTACACTCTATACCCTACACTCTATACCCTCCACTCTATACCCTACACTCTACACTCTATACCCTACACTCTACACCCTACACTATATACCCTACACTCTACACTCTATACCCTACATTCTCTACCCTACACTCTATACCATACACTCTATACCATACACTCTATCCCCTACACTCTATACCATACACTTTACACTCTATACCCTACTTTCTATACCCTACACTCTACACTCTACACCCTACACTCTATACCCTACACTCTACACTCTATACCCTACACTCTACACCCTACACTCTATACCATACACTCTATACCCTACACTCTACACTCTATACCCTACACTCTATACCCTACACTCTATACCCTACACCCTACGCTCTATACCCTACACTCTATACCCTAAACTCTACACTCTATACCCTACACTCTATTCCATACACTCTATACCCTACACTCTATACCCTACACTCTACACTCTATACCCTACACTCTACACTTTACACTCTATACCCTACAGTCTATACTCTATACCCTACACTCTATACCGTGCATTCTACACTCTATACCCTACACTCTATACCCTGCACTCTAATCCCTACACTCTACACTCTATACCCTACACTCTATACCCTACACTCTATACCCTACACTCTACACCCTACACTCTATACCCTACACTCTATACCCTACACTCTATACCCTACACTCTACACTCTATACCCTACACTCTATACCATACACTCTACACTTTATTCCCTACACTCTATACCATACACTCTATACCCTACACTCTATACCCTACACTATACACTCTATACCCTACACTCTACACTCTATACCATACACTCTATACCCTGCACTCTATACCCTACACTCTACACTCTATACCCTACAATCTATACCCTACACTCTATAATCTACACTCTACACCCTACACTCTATACCCTACAATCTACACTCTATACCCTACACTCTATTCCATACACTCTATACCCTACACTCTATACCATACACTCTACACCATACACTCTATACCATACACTCTATACCCCACACTCTACACTCTATACCCTACACTCTATACCCTACACTATACACTTTATACCCTACACTCTACACCATACACTCTATACCCTACACTCTATACTCTACGCTATACACTCTATACCTTACAATCTATACCTTACACTCTTTACAATACACTCTATACCCTACACTCTATACCCTACACTCTACACTCTATAACCTACACTCTATACCATACACTCTATATCCTACACTCTATACCCTACACTCTATACCCTACACTCTACACTCTATACCCTACACTCTATACCATACACTCTATACCCTACACTCTATGCCCTACACTCTAATCTCCATACCATACACTCTATACCCTACACTCTATAACATACATTCTACACCCTACACTCTATACCATACACTCTATACCATACACTCTACACTCTATACCATTCACTCTATACCCTATACTCTACACTTTATACCCTACACTCTATACCCTACACTCTATACCCTACACGCTATATCCTACACTCTATACCCTACACTCTATACCCTACACTCTACACTCTATACCCTACACTCTATACCATACACTCTATACCCTACACTCTACACTCTATACCCTACACTCTATACCATACACTCTATACCATACACTATATGCCCTACACTCTAATCTCCATACCATACACTCTATACCCTACACTCTATAACATACATTCTACACCCTACACTCTATACCATACACTCTATACCCTACACTCTACACTCTATACCATACACTCTATACCCTACACGCTACACTCTATACCCTAAACTCTACACCCTACACTCTATACCCTACACTCTATACCCTACACTCTATACCCTACACTCTATACCCTACACTCTACACTCTATACCCTACACTCTATACCGTACACTCTATACCATACACTCTATACCATACACTCTATATCATACCCTCTATACCCTACACTCTATACCCTACACTCTACACTCTATACCCTACACTCTACACTCTATACCCTACACTCTATACATTACAATCTATACCATACTCTCTATACCATACACTCTATACCCTACACTCTATACCTCACACTCTACACTCTATCCCCTGCACTCTATACCATACACCCTACACTCTATACCATACACCCTGTACCCTACACTCTAAACTCTATACCCAACACTCTATACCCTACACTCTATACCCTACACCCTACGCTCTATACCCTACACTCTATACCCTACACTCAACACTCTATACCCTACACTCTATTCCATACACTCTATACCCTACACTCTATACCCTACACTCTACACTCTATACCATACACTCTACACTTTACACTCTATACCTTACACTCTATACCCTACACTCTATACTCTATACCCTACACTCTATACTCTATACAATACACTCTATACCGTACATTCTACACTATATACCCTACACTCTATACCCTACACTCTAATCCCTACACTCTACACTCTATACCCTACACTCTATACCCTACACTCTATACCCTACACTCTACACTCTATACCCTACACTCTATACCATACACTCTATACCCTACACTCTACACTCTATTCCCTACACTCTATACCATACACTCTATACCCTACACTCTTTACCCTACACTATACACTCTATACCCTACACTCTACACTTTATACCATAGACTCTATACCCTACAATCTACACTCTATACCCTACAATCTATACCCTACACTCTATACCGTACACTTTATACCCTACACTCTATACCTTACACTCTATACCCTACACTCTACACCCTACACTCTACACTCTATACCCTACACTCTATAACCTACACTCTATACCCTACACTCTTTACCCTACTCTCTACACTTTATACCCTACACTCTACACTCTATACCCTACACTCTATACCCTACACTCTACACTCTATTCCCTACACTCTACACTCTATTCCCTACACTCTATACCATACTCTCTATACCCTACACTTTTTACCCTACAATATACACTCTATACCCTACACTCTACACTCTATACCCTACACTCTATACCCTACACTCTACACTCTATACCCTACAATCTATACCCTACACTCTATACCCTACACTCTAAACCCTACACTCTGTACCCTATACTCTACACTCTATACCCTACACTCTATACCATACACTCTATACCCTACACTCTATACCCTACACTCTATACCCTACACTCTACACTCTATACCCTACACTCTATAACATACACTTTATACCGTACACTCTATACCTTACACTCTATACCCTACACTCTACACCCTACACTCTATACCCTACACTCTATAACCTACACTCTATACCCTACTCTCTACACTTTATACCCTACACTCTACACTCTATAACCTACAATCTACACCCTACAATCTACAATCTATACCCTACACTCTATAACCTACACTCTATACCCTACACTCTACACCCTACTCTCTACACTTTATACCCTACACTCTACACTCTATACCCTACACTCTATACCCTACACTCTATACTCTATACCCTACACTCTACACTCTATACCCAACTATCTAAACACTACACTCTATACCCTACACTCTACACTCTATACCCTACACTCTATACCCTACACTCTACACTCTATACCCTACACTCTACACTCTATACCCTACTCTCTAA
Organism: Ranitomeya imitator; assembly: GCF_032444005.1. Lineage (NCBI taxonomy): Eukaryota > Metazoa > Chordata > Amphibia > Anura > Dendrobatidae > Ranitomeya > Ranitomeya imitator. The sequence continues at coordinate 137,304 of NW_027194637.1, forward strand.
ACCCTACACTCTATACCCTACACTCTACACTCTATACCCTACACTCTATACCCTACACTCTACACTCTATCCCCTGCACTCTATACCATACACTCTACACTCTATACTCTACACTCTATACCCTACACTCTACACTCTATACCCTACACTCTATACCCTACACTCTACACTCTATACCCTACACTCTACACTCTATACCCTACACTCTATACCCTACAATCTATACCATACACTCTATACCATACACTCTATACCCTACACTCTACACTCTATACCCTACACTCTACACTCTATACCCTACACTCTATACCCTACAATCTATACCATACACTCTATACCATACACTCTATACCCTACACTCTATACCTCACACTCTACACTCTATCCCCTGCACTCTATAACACACACTCTACACTCTATACCCTACACTCTATATCCTACACTCTACACTCTATACCCTACACTCTATACCCTACACTCTACACTCTATACCCTACACTCTACACTCTATACCCTACACTCTATACCCTACAATCTATACCATACACTCTATACCATACACTCTACAACCTACACTCTATACCCTACACTCTACACTCTATACACTACACTCTGTACCCTACACTCTATACCCTACACTCTATACCATACACTCTGTACCCTACACTCTATACCTCACACTCTACACTATATCCCCTGCACTCTATACCATACACTCTACACTCTATACCCTACACTCTATACCCTACACTCTACATTCTATACCCTACACTCTATACCCTACACTCTACACTCTATACCCTACACTCTACACTCTATACCCTACACTCTATACCCTACAATCTATAACATACACTCTATACCATACACTCTATACCCTACACTCTATACCCTACACTCTACACTCTATACCCTACACTCTATACCCTACACTCTATACCCTACACTCTACACTCTATACCCTACACTCTACACTGTATACCCTACACTCTATACCCTACAATCTATACCATACACGCTATACCATACACTCTATACCCTACACTCTATATCTCACACTCTACACTCTATCCCCTGCACTCTATACCATACACTCTACACTCTATACCCTACACTCTATACCCTACACTCTACACTCTATACCCTACACTCTATACCCTACACTCTACACTCTATACCCTACACTCTACACTCTATACCCTACACTCTATACCCTACAATCTATACCATACACTCTATACCATACACTCTATACCCTACACTCTATACCCTACAATCTATACCCTACACTCTATACCATACACTCTATACCCTACACTCTATATCATACACTCTATAGCCTACACTCTATTCCCTACACTCTATACCATACACTCTATACCCTACACTCTATACCCTACACTATACACTCTATACCCTACTCTCTACAATCTTTACCATACACTCTATACCCTACACTCTATACCCTACAATCTACACTCTATACCCTACAATATATACACTACACTCTATACCCTACACTCTACACTCTATACCCTACACTCTATACTCTACACTCTACACTCTATACCCTACACTCTATACTCTATACCCTACACTCTACACTCTATACCCAACTCTCTAAACCCTACACTCTATACCCTACACTCTACACTCTATACCCTACACTCTATACCCTACACTCTACACTCAATACCCTACACTCTACACTCTATACCCTACTCTCTAAACCCTACACTATATACCCTACACTCTACACTCTATACCCTACACTCTATACCCTACACTCTACACTCTATACCCTACACTCTATACCCTACACTCTATACTCTACACTCTATACCCTACACTCTATACCCTACACTCTACACCCTACACTTTATAGCTTACACTCTATACCCTACACTCTATACCCTAAACTCTATACCATACACTCTATACCCTACACTCAATACCCTACACTCTATACCCTACACTCTACACCATACACTCTATACCCTACCCTCTATACCTTACACTCTATACCCTACACTCTACACAGTATACCCTACACTCTATACCCTACACTCTACACTCTATACCCTACACTCTATACCATACACTCTATACCCTACACTCTATACCCTACACTCTACACTCTATACCCTACACTCTATACCCTACACTCTACACTTTATACCCTACACTCTATACCCTACACTCTATACCCTACACTCTATACCCTACACTCTATACCCTACACTCTACACTCTATACCCTACACTCTATACCCTACACTCTATACCCTACACTCTATACCCTACACTCTACACTCTATACCCTACACTCTACACTCTATACCCTACACTCTATACCCTACAATCTATACCATACACTCTATACCATACACTCTATACCCCACACTCTATACCTCACACTCTACACTCTATCCCCTGCACTCTATAACACACACTCTACACTCTATACCCTACACTCTATATCCTACACTCTACACTCTATACCCTACACTCTATACCCTACACTCTACACTCTATACCCTACACTCTACACTCTATACCCTACACTCTATACCCTACAATCTATACCATACACTCTATACCATACACTCTACAACCTACACTCTATACCCTACACTCTACACTCTATACACTACACTCTGTACCCTACACTCTATACCCCACACTCTATACCATACACTCTGTACCCTACACTCTATACCTCACACTCTACACTATATCCCCTGCACTCTATACCATACACTCTACACTCTATACCCTACACTCTATACCCTACACTCTACATTCTATACCCTACACTCTATACCCTACACTCTACACTCTATACCCTACACTCTACACTCTATACCCTACACTCTATACCCTACAATCTATACCATACACTCTATACCATACACTCTATACCCTACACTCTATACCCTACACTCTACACTCTATACCCTACACTCTATACCCTACACTCTATACCCTACACTCTACACTGTATACCCTACACTCTATACCCTACAATCTATACCATACACGCTATACCATACACTCTATACCCTACACTCTATATCTCACACTCTACACTCTATCCCCTGCACTCTATACCATACACTCTACACTCTATACCCTACACTCTATACCCTACACTCTACACTCTATACCCTACACTCTATACCCTACACTCTATACCCTACACTCTACACTCTATACCCTACACTCTATACCCTACAATCTATACCATACACTCTATACCATACACTCTATACCCTACACTCTATACCCTACAATCTATACCCTACACTCTATACCATACACTCTATACCCTACACTCTATATCATACACTCTATAGCCTACACTCTATTCCCTACACTCTATACCATACACTCTATACCCTACACTCTATACCCTACACTATACACTCTATACCCTACTCTCTACAATCTTTACCATACACTCTATACCCTACACTCTATACCCTACAATCTACACTCTATACCCTACAATCTATACACTACACTCTATACCCTACACTCTACACTCTATACCCTACACTCTATACTCTACACTCTACACTCTATACCCTACACTCTATACTCTATACCCTACACTCTACACTCTATACCCAACTCTCTAAACCCTACACTCTATACCCTACACTCTACACTCTATACCCTACACTCTATACCCTACACTCTACACTCAATACCCTACACTCTACACTCTATACCCTACTCTCTAAACCCTACACTCTATACCCTACACTCTACACTCTATACCCTACACTCTATACCCTACACTCTACACTCTATACCCTACACTCTATACCCTACACTCTATACTCTACACTCTATACCCTACACTCTATACCCTACACTCTACACCCTACACTTTATAGCTTACACTCTATACCCTACACTCTATACCCTAAACTCTATACCATACACTCTATACCCTACACTCTATACCCTACACTATACACTCTATACCCTACACTCTACACTTTACACACTATACCCTACACTCTATACCCTACACTCTATACTCTATACCCTACACTCTATACCGTACATTCTACACTCTATACCCTACACTCTATAACCTACTTTCTAATCCCTACACTCTACACTCTATACCCTACACTTTATACCCTACACTCTATACCCTACTCTCTACACTCTATACCCTACACTCTATACCCTACACTTTATACCCTACACTCTACACTCTATACCCTACACTCTATACCATACACTCTACACTCTATTCCCTACACTCTATACCATACACTCTAAACCCTACACTCTATACCCTACACTATACACTCTATACCCTACAATCTATACCCTACACACTATGCCCTACACTCTATACCCTACACTCTATACCCTACACTCTACACTCTATACCCTACACTCTATACCATACACTCTATACCCTAAACTCTATACCATACACTCTACACCATACAATCTATACCATACACTCTATACCTACACTCTACACTCTATACCCTTCACTCTATACCCTACACTCTATACCATACACTCTAGACCCTACATTCTACACTCTATACCCTACACTCTATACCCTACACTCTATACCCTACACCCTACGCTCTATACCCTACACTCTATACCCTACACTCTATACTCTATACCCTATACTCTATTCCATACATTCTATACCCTACACTCTATACCCTACAGTCTAATCCCTACACTCTACACTCTATACCCTACACTCTATACCCTACACTCTATACTCTATACCCTACACTCTATACCCTACACTATACACTCTATGCCCTACACTCTATGCCCTACACTCTAATCCCTACACTCTACACTCTATAACCTACACTCTATACTCTACACTCCATACTCTACACTCTATACCCTATACTCTACACTCTATACCCTACACTCTATACCATACACTCTAATCCCTACACTCTACACTCTATACCCTACACTCTATACCCTACACTCCATACCCTACACTCTATACCCTACACTCTACACTCTATACCCTACACTCTATACCCTACACTCTATACCCTACACTCTATACCCTACACTCTATACCCTACACTCTACACTCTATACCCTACACTCTATACCATACACTCTATACCCTACACTCTACACTCTATACCCTACACTCTATACCCTACACTCTATACCCTACACTCTACACCATACACTCTATGCACTACCCTCTATACCTTACACTCTATACCCTACACTCTACACAGTATACCCTACACTCTATACCCTACACTCTACACTCTATACCCTACACTCTATACCATACACTCTATACCCTACACTCTATACCCTACACTCTACACTCTATACCCTACACTCTATACCCTACACTCTATACCCTACACTCTACACTTTATACCCTACACTCTATACCCTACACTCTATACCCTACACTCTACACTCTATACCCTACATTCTATACCCTACACTCTATACCCTACACTCTATACCCTACACTCTACACTTTATACCCTACACTCTATACCCTACACTCTATACCATACACTCTATACCCTACACTCTATACCCTACACTCTATACCCTACACTCTACACTCTATACCCTACACTCTATACCCTACACTCTACACTTTATACCCTACACTCTATACCCTACACTCTATACCCTCCACTCTATACCCTACACTCTACACTCTACACCCTACACTCTACACTTTATACCCTACACTCTATACCCTACACTCTATACCCTTCACTCTATACCCTACACGCTATACCCTACACTCTATACCCTACACTCTATACCCTACACTCTATACCCTACACTCTACACCCTACACTCTATACCCTACACCCTATACCCTACACTCTATACCCTACACTCAACACTCTACACTCTATACCCTACACTCTATACCCTACACTCTATACCCTACACTCTATACCCTACACTCTACACTCTATACCCTACACTCTACACTCGATATCCTACACTCTATACCCTACAATCTATACCATACACTCTATACCATACACTCTATACCATACACTCTATCCCCTACACTCTATACCATACACTCTACACTCTATACCCTACACTCTACACCCTACACTATATACCCTACACTCTACACTCTATACCCTACATTCTCTACCCTACACTCTATACCATACACTCTATACCATACACTCTATCCCCTACACTCTATACCATACACTTTACACTCTGTACCCTACTTTCTATACCCTACACTCTACACTCTACACCCTACACTCTATACCCTACACTCTACACTCTATACCCTACACTCTACACCCTACACTCTATACCATACACTCTATACCCTACACTCTTCACTCTATACCCTACACTCTATACCCTACACTCTATACCCTACACCCTACGCTCTATACCCTACACTCTATACCCTAAACTCTACACTCTATACCCTACACTCTATTCCATACACTCTATACCCTACACTCTATACCCTACGCTCTACACTCTATACCCTACACTCTACACTTTACACTCTATACCCTACACTCTATACTCTATACCCTACACTCTATACCGTGCATTCTACACTCTATACCCTACACTCTATACCCTGCACTCTAATCCCTACACTCTACACTCTATACCCTACACTCTATACCCTACACTCTATACCCTACACTCTACACCCTACACTCTATACCCTACACTCTATACCCTACACTCTATACCCTACACTCTACACTCTATACCCTACACTCTATACCATACACTCTACACTCTATTCCCTACACTCTATACCATACACTCTATACCCTACACTCTATACCCTACACTATACACTCTATACCCTACACTCTACACTCTATACCATACACGCTATACCCTACACTCTATACCCTACACTCTACACTCTATACCCTACAATATATACCCTACACTCTATACCCTACACTCTACACCCTACACTCTATACCCTACAATCTACACTCTATACCCTACACTCTATTCCATACACTCTATACCCTACACTCTATACCATACACTCTACACCATACACTCTATACCATACACTCTATACCCCACACTCTACACTCTATACCCTACACTCTATACCCTACACTATACACTCTATACCCTACACTCTATACCCTACACTCTACACTCTATAACCTACACTCTATACCATACACTCTATATCCTACACTCTATACCCTACACTCTATACCCTACACTCTACACTCTATACCCTACACTCTATACCATACACTCTATACCCTACACTCTATGCCCTACACTCTAATCTCCATACCATACACTCTATACCCTACACTCTATAACATACATTCTACACCCTACACTCTATACCATACACTCTATACCATACACTCTACACTCTATACCATTCACTCTATACCCTACACTCTACACTTTATACCCTACACTCTATACCCTACAATCTATACCCTACACTCTATACCCTACACGCTATATCCTACACTCTATACCCTACACTCTATACCCTACACTCTACACTCTATACCCTACACTCTATACCATACACTCTATACCCTACACTCTACACTCTATACCCTACACTCTATACCATACACTCTATACCATACACTATATGCCCTACACTCTAATCTCCATACCATACACTCTATACCCTACACTCTATAACATACATTCTACACCCTACACTCTATACCATACACTCTATACCCTACACTCTACACTCTATACCATACACTCTATACCCTACACGCTACACTCTATACCCTAAACTCTACACCCTACACTCTATACCCTACACTCTATACCCTACACTCTATACCCTACACTCTATACCCTACACTCTACACTCTATACCCTACACTCTATACCGTACACTCTATACCATACACTCTATACCATACACTCTATATCATACCCTCTATACCCTACACTCTATACCCTACACTCTACACTCTATACCCTACACTCTACACTCTATACCCTACACTCTATACATTACAATCTATACCATACTCTCTATACCATACACTCTATACCCTACACTCTATACCTCACACTCTACACTCTATCCCCTGCACTCTATACCATACACCCTACACTCTATACCATACACCCTGTACCCTACACTCTAAACTCTATACCCTACACTCTATACCCTACACTCTATACCCTACACCCTACGCTCTATACCCTACACTCTATACCCTACACTCAACACTCTATACCCTACACTCTATTCCATACACTCTATACCCTACACTCTATACCCTACACTCTACACTCTATACCATACACTCTACACTTTACACTCTATACCATACACTCTATACCCTACACTCTATACCCTACACTCTACACTCTACACCCTACAATCTATACCCTACACTCTATACCATACACTCTAAACCCTACACTCTATACCCTACACTCTACACTCTATACCCTACACTCTATACCCTACACTCTATACCCTACACTCTACACTCTATACCCTACACTCTATAACATACACTTTATACCGTACACTCTATACCTTACACTCTATACCCTACACTCTACACCCTACCCTCAACACTCTATACCCTACACTCTATAACCTACACTCTATACCCTACACTCTATACCCTACTCTCTACACTTTATACCCTACACTCTACACTCTATAACCTACAATCTACACCCTACACTCCACACTCTATACCCTACACTCTATAACCTACACTCTATACCCTACACTCTATACCCTACTCTCTACACTTTATACCCTACACTCTACACTCTATACCCTACACTCTATACCCTATACTCTACACCCTACACTCTACACTCTATACCCTACACTCTATAACCTACACTCTATATCTTACACTCTATACCCTACTCTCTACACGTTATACCCTACACTCTACACTCTATACCCTACACTCTATACCCTACACTCTACACTCTATACCCTACACTCTATACCCTACACTCTACACTCTATACCCTACACTCTACACTCTATACCCTACTCTTTAAACCCTACACTCTATACCCTACACTCTACACTCTATACCCTACACTCTATACCCTACACTCTACACTCTATACCCTACACTCTATACCCTACACTCTATACCCTACACTCTATACCCTACACTCTATACCCTACACTCTTCACCCTACACTTTATAGCTTACACTCTATACCCTACACTCTATACCATTCACTCTATACCCTACACTCTATACCCTACACTCTATACCCTACACTCTACACCATACACCATACACTATATACCCTACCCTCTATACCGTACACTCTATACCCTACACTCTACACATTATACCCTACACTATATACCCTACACTCTACACTCTATACCCTACACTCTATACCATACACTCTATACCCTACACTCTATACCCTACACTCTACACTCTATACCCTACACTCTACACTCTACACCCTACACTCTACACTTTACACTCTATACTCTACACTCTATACCCTACACTCTATACCCTACACTCTACACTTTATCCCCTACACTCTATACCCTACACTCTATACCCTACACTCTATACCCTACACGCTATACCCTACACTCTATACCCTACACTCTATACCCTACACTCTATACCCTACATTCTACACCCTACACTCCATACCCTACACCCTATACCCTACACTCTATACCCTACATACACTCTACACCCTACACTCTATACCCTACACTCTATACCCTACACTCTATACCCTACACTCTATACCATACACTCTATACCATACACTCTATCCCCTACACTCTATACCATACACTCTACACTCTATACCCTACACTGTATACCCTACACTCTAAACTCTATACCCTACACTCTATACCCTACACTCTACACTCTATACCCTACACTCTACACTCTATACCCTACACTCTATACCCTACAATCTATATCATACACTCTATACCATACACAGTATACCATACACTCTACACTCTATACCCTACACTCTATACCCTACACTCTACACTCTATACCCTACACTCTATACCCTACACTCTACACTCTATACCCTACACTCTATACCCTACACTCTATACCATACACTCTATACCATACACTCTATCCCCTACACTCTAGCCCATACACTCTACACTCTATACCCTACACTCTACACTCTACACCCTACACTCTACACTCTATACCCTACACTCTACACCCTACACTCTATACCATACACTCTATACCCTACACTCTACACTCTATACCCTACACTCTATACCCTACACTCTATACCCTACACCCTACGCTCTATACCCTACACTCTATACCCTACACTCTACACACTATACCCTACACTCTATTCCATACACTCTATACCCTACACTCTATACCCTACACTCTACACTCTATACCCTACACTCTACACTTTACACACTATACCCTACACTCTATACCCTACACTCTATACTCTATACCCTACACTCTATACCGTACATTCTACACTCTATACCCTACACTCTATAACCTACTTTCTAATCCCTACACTCTACACTCTATACCCTACACTTTATACCCTACACTCTATACCCTACTCTCTACACTCTATACCCTACACTCTATACCCTACACTTTATACCCTACACTCTACACTCTATACCCTACACTCTATACCATACACTCTACACTCTATTCCCTACACTCTATACCATACACTCTAAACCCTACACTCTATACCCTACACTATACACTCTATACCCTACAATCTATACCCTACACACTATGCCCTACACTCTATACCCTACACTCTATACCCTACACTCTACACTCTATACCCTACACTCTATACCATACACTCTATACCCTAAACTCTATACCATACACTCTACACCATACAATCTATACCATACACTCTATACCTACACTCTACACTCTATACCCTTCACTCTATACCCTACACTCTATACCATACACTCTAGACCCTACATTCTACACTCTATACCCTACACTCTATACCCTACACTCTATACCCTACACCCTACGCTCTATACCCTACACTCTATACCCTACACTCTATACTCTATACCCTATACTCTATTCCATACATTCTATACCCTACACTCTATACCCTACAGTCTAATCCCTACACTCTACACTCTATACCCTACACTCTATACCCTACACTCTATACTCTATACCCTACACTCTATACCCTACACTATACACTCTATGCCCTACACTCTATGCCCTACAGTCTAATCCCTACACTCTACACTCTATAACCTACACTCTATACTCTACACTCCATACTCTACACGCTATACCCTATACTCTACACTCTATACCCTACACTCTATACCATACACTCTAATCCCTACACTCTACACTCTATACCCTACACTCTATACCCTACACTCCATACCCTACACTCTATACCCTACACTCTACACTCTATACCCTACACTCTATACCCTACACTCTATACCCTACACTCTATACCCTACACTCTATACCTTACACTCTACACTCTATACCCTACACTCTATACCATACACTCTATACCCTACACTCTACACTCTATACCCTACACTCTATACCCTACACTCTATACCCTACACTCTACACCATACACTCTATGCACTACCCTCTATACCTTACACTCTATACCCTACACTCTACACAGTATACCCTACACTCTATACCCTACACTCTACACTCTATACCCTACACTCTATACCATACACTCTATACCCTACACTCTATACCCTACACTCTACACTCTATACCTTACACTCTATACCCTACACTCTATACCCTACACTCTACACTTTATACCCTACACTCTATACCCTACACTCTATACCCTACACTCTACACTCTATACCCTACATTCTATACCCTACACTCTATACCCTACACTCTCTACCCTACACTCTACACTTTATACCCTACACTCTATACCCTACACTCTATACCATACACTCTATACCCTACACTCTATACCCTACACTCTATACCCTACACTCTACACTCTATACCCTACACTCTATTCCCTACACTCTACAATTTATACCCTACACTCTATACCCTACACTCTATACCCTCCACTCTATACCCTACACTCTACACTCTACACCCTACACTCTACACTTTATACCCTACACTCTATACCCTACACTCTATACCCTTCACTCTATACCCTACACGCTATACCCTACACTCTATACCCTACACTCTATACCCTACACTCTATACCCTACACTCTACACCCTACACTCTATACCCTACACCCTATACCCTACACTCTATACCCTACACTCAACACTCTACACTCTATACCCTACACTCTATACCCTACACTCTATACCCTACACTCTATACCCTACACTCTACACTCTATACCCTACACTCTACACTCGATATCCTACACTCTATACCCTACAATCTATACCATACACTCTATACCATACACTCTATACCATACACTCTATCCCCTACACTCTATACCATACACTCTACACTCTATACCCTACACTCTACACCCTACACTATATACCCTACACTCTACACTCTATACCCTACATTCTCTACCCTACACTCTATACCATACACTCTATACCATACACTCTATCCCCTACACTCTATACCATACACTTTACACTCTATACCCTACTTTCTATACCCTACACTCTACACTCTACACCCTACACTCTATACCCTACACTCTACACTCTATACCCTACACTCTACACCCTACACTCTATACCATACACTCTATACCCTACACTCTACACTCTATACCCTACACTCTATACCCTACACTCTATACCCTACACCCTACGCTCTATACCCTACACTCTATACCCTAAACTCTACACTCTATACCCTACACTCTATTCCATACACTCTATACCCTACACTCTATACCCTACACTCTACACTCTATACCCTACACTCTACACTTTACACTCTATACCCTACAGTCTATACTCTATACCCTACACTCTATACCGTGCATTCTACACTCTATACCCTACACTCTATACCCTGCACTCTAATCCCTACACTCTACACTCTATACCCTACACTCTATACCCTACACTCTATACCCTACACTCTACACCCTACACTCTATACCCTACACTCTATACCCTACACTCTATACCCTACACTCTACACTCTATACCATACACTCTACACTCTATTCCCTACACTCTATACCATACACTCTATACCCTACACTCTATACCCTACACTATACACTCTATACCCTACACTCTACACTCTATACCATACACTCTATACCCTACACTCTATACCCTACACTCTACATTCTATACCCTACAATCTATACCCTACACTCTATAATCTACACTCTACACCCTACACTCTATACCCTACAATCTACACTCTATACCCTACACTCTATTCCATACACTCTATACCCTACACTCTATACCATACACTCTACACCATACACTCTATACCATACACTCTATACCCCACACTCTACACTCTATACCCTACACTCTATACCCTACACTATACACTCTATACCCTACACTCTACACCATACACTCTATACCCTACACTCTATACTCTACGCTATACACTCTATACCTTACAATCTATACCTTACACTCTTTACAATACACTCTATACCCTACACTCTATACCCTACACTCTACACTCTATAACCTACACTCTATACCATACACTCTATATCCTACACTCTATACCCTACACTCTATACCCTACACTCTACACTCTATACCCTACACTCTATACCATACACTCTATACCCTACACTCTATGCCCTACACTCTAATCTCCATACCATACACTCTATACCCTACACTCTATAACATACATTCTACACCCTACACTCTATACCATACACTCTATACCATACACTCTACACTCTATACCATTCACTCTATACCCTACACTCTACACTTTATACCCTACACTCTATACCCTACAATCTATACCCTACACTCTATACCCTACACGCTATATCCTACACTCTATACCCTACACTCTATACCCTACACTCTACACTCTATACCCTACACTCTATACCATACACTCTATACCCTACACTCTACACTCTATACCCTACACTCTATACCATACACTCTATACCATACACTATATGCCCTACACTCTAATCTCCATACCATACACTCTATACCCTACACTCTATAACATACATTCTACACCCTACACTCTATACCATACACTCTATACCCTACACTCTACACTCTATACCATACACTCTATACCCTACACGCTACACTCTATACCCTAAACTCTACACCCTACACTCTATACCCTACACTCTATTATCTACACTCTATACCCTACACTCTATACCCTACACTCTACACTCTATACCCTACACTCTATACCGTACACTCTATACCATACACTCTATACCATACACTCTATATCATACCCTCTATACCCTACACTCTATACCCTACACTCTACACTCTATACCCTACACTCTACACTCTATACCCTACACTCTATACATTACAATCTATACCATACTCTCTATACCATACACTCTATACCCTACACTCTATACCTCACACTCTACACTCTATCCCCTGCACTCTATACCATACACCCTACACTCTATACCATACACCCTGTACCCTACACTCTAAACTCTATACCCTACACTCTATACCCTACACTCTATACCCTACACCCTACGCTCTATACCCTACACTCTATACCCTACACTCAACACTCTATACCCTACACTCTATTCCATACACTCTATACCCTACACTCTATACCCTACACTCTACACTCTATACCATACACTCTACACTTTACACTCTATACCATACACTCTATACCCTACACTCTATACCCTACACTCTACACTCTACACCCTACAATCTATACCCTACACTCTATACCATACACTCTAAACCCTACACTCTATACCCTACACTCTACACTCTATACCCTACACTCTATACCCTACACTCTATACCCTACACTCTACACTCTATACCCTACACTCTATAACATACACTTTATACCGTACACTCTATACCTTACACTCTATACCCTACACTCTACACCCTACCCTCCACACTCTATACCCTACACTCTATAACCTACACTCTATACCCTACACTCTATACCCTACTCTCTACACTTTATACCCTACACTCTACACTCTATAACCTACAATCTACACCCTACACTCCACACTCTATACCCTACACTCTATAACCTACACTCTATACCCTACACTCTATACCCTACTCTCTACACTTTATACCCTACACTCTACACTCTATACCCTACACTCTATACCCTATACTCTACACCCTACACTCTACACTCTATACCCTACACTCTATAACCTACACTCTATATCTTACACTCTATACCCTACTCTCTACACGTTATACCCTACACTCTACACTCTATACCCTACACTCTATACCCTACACTCTACACTCTATACCCTACACTCTATACCCTACACTCTACACTCTATACCCTACACTCTACACTCTATACCCTACTCTTTAAACCCTACACTCTATACCCTACACTCTACACTCTATACCCTACACTCTATACCCTACACTCTACACTCTATACCCTACACTCTATACCCTACACTCTATACCCTACACTCTATACCCTACACTCTATACCCTACACTCTTCACCCTACACTTTATAGCTTACACTCTATACCCTACACTCTATACCATTCACTCTATACCCTACACTCTATACCCTACACTCTATACCCTACACTCTACACCATACACCATACACTATATACCCTACCCTCTATACCGTACACTCTATACCCTACACTCTACACATTATACCCTACACTATATACCCTACACTCTACACTCTATACCCTACACTCTATACCATACACTCTATACCCTACACTCTATACCCTACACTCTACACTCTATACCCTACACTCTACACTCTACACCCTACACTCTACACTTTACACTCTATACTCTACACTCTATACCCTACACTCTATACCCTACACTCTACACTTTATCCCCTACACTCTATACCCTACACTCTATACCCTACACTCTATACCCTACACGCTATACCCTACACTCTATACCCTACACTCTATACCCTACACTCTATACCCTACATTCTACACCCTACACTCCATACCCTACACCCTATACCCTACACTCTATACCCTACATACACTCTACACCCTACACTCTATACCCTACACTCTATACCCTACACTCTATACCCTACACTCTATACCATACACTCTATACCATACACTCTATCCCCTACACTCTATACCATACACTCTACACTCTATACCCTACACTGTATACCCTACACTCTAAACTCTATACCCTACACTCTATACCCTACACTCTACACTCTATACCCTACACTCTACACTCTATACCCTACACTCTATACCCTACAATCTATATCATACACTCTATACCATACACACTATACCATACACTCTACACTCTATACCCTACACTCTATACCCTACACTCTACACTCTATACCCTACACTCTATACCCTACACTCTACACTCTATACCCTACACTCTATACCCTACACTCTATACCATACACTCTATACCATACACTCTATCCCCTACACTCTAGCCCATACACTCTACACTCTATACCCTACACTCTACACTCTATACCCTACACTCTACACTCTATACCCTACACTCTACACCCTACACTCTATACCCTACACTCTATACCCTACACCCTACGCTCTATACCCTACACTCTATACCCTACACTCTACACACTATACCCTACACTCTATTCCATACACTCTATACCCTACACTCTATACCCTACACTCTACACTCTATACCCTACACTCTACACTTTACACACTATACCCTACACTCTATACCCTACACTCTACACTCTATACCCTACACTCTACACTCTATACCCTACACTCTATACCCTACAATCTATATCATACACTCTATACCATACACACTATACCATACACTCTACACTCTATACCCTACACTCTATACCCTACACTCTACACTCTATACCCTACACTCTATACCCTACACTCTACACTCTATACCCTACACTCTATACCCTACACTCTATACCATACACTCTATACCATACACTCTATCCCCTACACTCTAGCCCATACACTCTACACTCTATACCCTACACTCTACACTCTATACCCTACACTCTACACTCTATACCCTACACTCTACACCCTACACTCTATACCCTACACTCTATACCCTACACCCTACGCTCTATACCCTACACTCTATACCCTACACTCTACACACTATACCCTACACTCTATTCCATACACTCTATACCCTACACTCTATACCCTACACTCTACACTCTATACCCTACACTCTACACTTTACACACTATACCCTACACTCTATACCCTACACTCTATACTCTATACCCTACACTCTATACCGTACATTCTACACTCTATACCCTACACTCTATAACCTACTTTCTAATCCCTACACTCTACACTCTATACCCTACACTTTATACCCTACACTCTATACCCTACTCTCTACACTCTATACCCTACACTCTATACCCTACACTTTATACCCTACACTCTACACTCTATACCCTACACTCTATACCATACACTCTACACTCTATTCCCTACACTCTATACCATACACTCTAAACCCTACACTCTATACCCTACACTATACACTCTATACCCTACAATCTATACCCTACACACTATGCCCTACACTCTATACCCTACACTCTATACCCTACACTCTACACTCTATACCCTACACTCTATACCATACACTCTATACCCTAAACTCTATACCATACACTCTACACCATACAATCTATACCATACACTCTATACCTACACTCTACACTCTATACCCTTCACTCTATACCCTACACTCTATACCATACACTCTAGACCCTACATTCTACACTCTATACCCTACACTCTATACCCTACACTCTATACCCTACACCCTACGCTCTATACCCTACACTCTATACCCTACACTCTATACTCTATACCCTATACTCTATTCCATACATTCTATACCCTACACTCTATACCCTACAGTCTAATCCCTACACTCTACACTCTATACCCTACACTCTATACCCTACACTCTATACTCTATACCCTACACTCTATACCCTACACTATACACTCTATGCCCTACACTCTATGCCCTACAGTCTAATCCCTACACTCTACACTCTATAACCTACACTCTATACTCTACACTCCATACTCTACACGCTATACCCTATACTCTACACTCTATACCCTACACTCTATACCATACACTCTAATCCCTACACTCTACACTCTATACCCTACACTCTATACCCTACACTCCATACCCTACACTCTATACCCTACACTCTACACTCTATACCCTACACTCTATACCCTACACTCTATACCCTACACTCTATACCCTACACTCTATACCCTACACTCTACACTCTATACCCTACACTCTATACCATACACTCTATACCCTACACTCTACACTCTATACCCTACACTCTATACCCTACACTCTATACCCTACACTCTACACCATACACTCTATGCACTACAAGCTATACCTTACACTCTATACCCTACACTCTACACAGTATACCCTACACTCTATACCCTACACTCTACACTCTATACCCTACACTCTATACCATACACTCTATACCCTACACTCTATACCCTACACTCTACACTCTATACCCTACACTCTATACCCTACACTCTATACCCTACACTCTATACCCTACACTCTACACTTTATACCCTACACTCTATACCCTACACTCTATACCCTACACTCTACACTCTATACCCTACATTCTATACCCTACACTCTATACCCTACACTCTCTACCCTACACTCTACACTTTATACCCTACACTCTATACCCTACACTCTATACCATACACTCTATACCCTACACTCTATACCCTACACTCTATACCCTACACTCTACACTCTATACCCTACACTCTATTCCCTACACTCTACACTTTATACCCTACACTCTATACCCTACACTCTATACCCTCCACTCTATACCCTACACTCTACACTCTACACCCTACACTCTACACTTTATACCCTACACTCTATACCCTACACTCTATACCCTTCACTCTATACCCTACACGCTATACCCTACACTCTATACCCTACACTCTATACCCTACACTCTATACCCTACACTCTACACCCTACACTCTATACCCTACACCCTATACCCTACACTCTATACCCTACACTCAACACTCTACACTCTATACCCTACACTCTATACCCTACACTCTATACCCTACACTCTATACCCTACACTCTACACTCTATACCCTACACTCTACACTCGATATCCTACACTCTATACCCTACAATCTATACCATACACTCTATACCATACACTCTATACCATACACTCTATCCCCTACACTCTATACCATACACTCTACACTCTATACCCTACACTCTACACCCTACACTATATACCCTACACTCTACACTCTATACCCTACATTCTCTACCCTACACTCTATACCATACACTCTATACCATACACTCTATCCCCTACACTCTATACCATACACTTTACACTCTATACCCTACTTTCTATACCCTACACTCTACACTCTACACCCTACACTCTATACCCTACACTCTACACTCTATACCCTACACTCTACACCCTACACTCTATACCATACACTCTATACCCTCCACTCTACACTCTATACCCTACACTCTATACCCTACACTCTATACCCTACACCCTACGCTCTATACCCTACACTCTATACCCTAAACTCTACACTCTATACCCTACACTCTATTCCATACACTCTATACCCTACACTCTATACCCTACACTCTACACTCTATACCCTACACTCTACACTTTACACTCTATACCCTACAGTCTATACTCTATACCCTACACTCTATACCGTGCATTCTACACTCTATACCCTACACTCTATACCCTGCACTCTAATCCCTACACTCTACACTCTATACCCTACACTCTATACCCTACACTCTATACCCTACACTCTACACCCTACACTCTATACCCTACACTCTATACCCTACACTCTATACCCTACACTCTACACTCTATACCATACACTCTACACTCTATTCCCTACACTCTATACCATACACTCTATACCCTACACTCTATACCCTACACTATACACTCTATACCCTACACTCTACACTCTATACCATACACTCTATACCCTACACTCTATACCCTACACTCTACACTCTATACCCTACAATCTATACCCTACACTCTATAATCTACACTCTACACCCTACACTCTATACCCTACAATCTACACTCTATACCCTACACTCTATTCCATACACTCTATACCCTACACTCTATACCATACACTCTACACCATACACTCTATACCATACACTCTATACCCCACACTCTACACTCTATACCCTACACTCTATACCCTACACTATACACTCTATACCCTACACTCTACACCATACACTCTATACCCTACACTTTATACTCTACGCTATACACTCTATACCTTACAATCTATACCTTACACTCTTTACAATACACTCTATACCCTACACTCTATACCCTACACTCTACACTCTATAACCTACACTCTATACCATACACTCTATATCCTACACTCTATACCCTACACTCTATACCCTACACTCTACACTCTATACCCTACACTCTATACCATACACTCTATACCCTACACTCTATGCCCTACACTCTAATCTCCATACCATACACTCTATACCCTACACTCTATAACATACATTCTACACCCTACACTCTATACCATACACTCTATACCATACACTCTACACTCTATACCATTCACTCTATACCCTATACTCTACACTTTATACCCTACACTCTATACCCTACAATCTATACCATACACTCTATACCCTACACGCTATATCCTACACTCTATACCCTACACTCTATACCCTACACTCTACACTCTATACCCTACACTCTATACCATACACTCTATACCCTACACTCTACACTCTATACCCTACACTCTATACCATACACTCTATACCATACACTATATGCCCTACACTCTAATCTCCATACCATACACTCTATACCCTACACTCTATAACATACATTCTACACCCTACACTCTATACCATACACTCTATACCCTACACTCTACACTCTATACCATACACTCTAAACCCTACACGCTACACTCTATACCCTAAACTCTACACCCTACACTCTATACCCTACACTCTATACCCTACACTCTATACCCTACACTCTATACCCTACACTCTACACTCTATACCCTACACTCTATACCGTACACTCTATACCATACACTCTATACCATACACTCTATATCATACCCTCTATACCCTACACTCTATACCCTACACTCTACACTCTATACCCTACACTCTACACTCTATACCCTACACTCTATACATTACAATCTATACCATACTCTCTATACCATACACTCTATACCCTACACTCTATACCTCACACTCTACACTCTATCCCCTGCACTCTATACCATACACCCTACACTCTATACCATACACCCTGTACCCTACACTCTAAACTCTATACCCAACACTCTATACCCTACACTCTATACCCTACACCCTACGCTCTATACCCTACACTCTATACCCTACACTCAACACTCTATACCCTACACTCTATTCCATACACTCTATACCCTACACTCTATACCCTACACTCTACACTCTATACCATACACTCTACACTTTACACTCTATACCTTACACTCTATACCCTACACTCTATACTCTATACCCTACACTCTATACTCTATACAATACACTCTGTACCGTACATTCTACACTATATACCCTACACTCTATACCCTACACTCTAATCCCTACACTCTACACTCTATACCCTACACTCTATACCCTACACTCTATACCCTACACTCTACACTCTATACCCTACACTCTATACCATACACTCTATACCCTACACTCTACACTCTATTCCCTACACTCTATACCATACACTCTATACCCTACACTCTTTACCCTACACTATACACTCTATACCCTACACTCTACACTTTATACCATAGACTCTATACCCTACAATCTACACTCTATACCCTACAATCTATACCCTACACTCTATACCGTACACTTTATACCCTACACTCTATACCTTACACTCTATACCCTACACTCTACACCCTACACTCTACACTCTATACCCTACACTCTATAACCTACACTCTATACCCTACACTCTTTACCCTACTCTCTACACTTTATACCCTACACTCTACACTCTATACCCTACACTCTATACCCTACACTCTACACTCTATTCCCTACACTCTACACTCTATTCCCTACACTCTATACCATACTCTCTATACCCTACACTTTTTACCCTACAATATACACTCTATACCCTACACTCTACACTCTATACCCTACACTCTATACCCTACACTCTACACTCTATACCCTACAATCTATACCCTACACTCTATACCCTACACTCTAAACCCTACACTCTGTACCCTATACTCTACACTCTATACCCTACACTCTATACCATACACTCTATACCCTACACTCTATACCCTACACTCTATACCCTACACTCTACACTCTATACCCTACACTCTATAACATACACTTTATACCGTACACTCTATACCTTACACTCTATACCCTACACTCTACACCCTACACTCTATACCCTACACTCTATAACCTACACTCTATACCCTACTCTCTACACTTTATACCCTACACTCTACACTCTATAACCTACAATCTACACCCTACAATCTACAATCTATACCCTACACTCTATAACCTACACTCTATACCCTACACTCTACACCCTACTCTCTACACTTTATACCCTACACTCTACACTCTATACCCTACACTCTATACCCTACACTCTATACTCTATACCCTACACTCTACACTCTATACCCAACTATCTAAACACTACACTCTATACCCTACACTCTACACTCTATACCCTACACTCTATACCCTACACTCTACACTCTATACCCTACACTCTACACTCTATACCCTACTCTCTAAACCCTACACTCTATACCCTACACTCTACACTCTATACCCTACACTCTATACCCTACACTCTACACTCTATCCCCTGCACTCTATACCATACACTCTACACTCTATACTCTACACTCTATACCCTACACTCTACACTCTATACCCTACACTCTATACCCTACACTCTACACTCTATACCCTACACTCTACACTCTATACCCTACACTCTATACCCTACAATCTATACCATACACTCTATACCATACACTATATACCCTACACTCTACACTCTATACCCTACACTCTACACTCTATACCCTACACTCTATACCCTACAATCTATACCATACACTCTATACCATACACTCTATACCCTACACTCTATACCTCACACTCTACACTCTATCCCCTGCACTCTATAACACACACTCTACACTCTATACCCTACACTCTATATCCTACACTCTACACTCTATACCCTACACTCTATACCCTACACTCTACACTCTATACCCTACACTCTACACTCTATACCCTACACTCTATACCCTACAATCTATACCATACACTCTATACCATACACTCTACAACCTACACTCTATACCCTACACTCTACACTCTATACACTACACTCTGTACCCTACACTCTATACCCTACACTCTATACCATACACTCTGTACCCTACACTCTATACCTCACACTCTACACTATATCCCCTGCACTCTATACCATACACTCTACACTCTATACCCTACACTCTATACCCTACACTCTACATTCTATACCCTACACTCTATACCCTACACTCTACACTCTATACCCTACACTCTACACTCTATACCCTACACTCTATACCCTACAATCTATACCATACACTCTATACCCTACACTCTACATTCTATACCCTACACTCTATACCCTACACTCTACACTCTATACCCTACACTCTACACTCTATACCCTACACTCTATACCCTACACTCTATACCCTACACTCTACACTCTATACCCTACACTCTACACTGTATACCCTACACTCTATACCCTACAATCTATACCATACACGCTATACCATACACTCTATACCCTACACTCTATATCTCACACTCTACACTCTATCCCCTGCACTCTATACCATACACTCTACACTCTATACCCTACACTCTATACCCTACACTCTACACTCTATACCCTACACTCTATACCCTACACTCTACACTCTATAAACTACACTCTACACTCTATACCCTACACTCTATACCCTACAATCTATACCATACACTCTATACCATACACTCTATACCCTACACTCTATACCCTACAATCTATACCCTACACTCTATACCATACACTCTATACCCTACACTCTATATCATACACTCTATAGCCTACACTCTATTCCCTACACTCTATACCATACACTCTATACCCTACACTCTATACCCTACACTATACACTCTATACCCTACTCTCTACAATCTTTACCATACACTCTATACCCTACACTCTATACCCTACAATCTACACTCTATACCCTACAATATATACACTACACTCTATACCCTACACTCTACACTCTATACCCTACACTCTATACTCTACACTCTACACTCTATACCCTACACTCTATACTCTATACCCTACACTCTACACTCTATACCCAACTCTCTAAACCCTACACTCTATACCCTACACTCTACACTCTATACCCTACACTCTATACCCTACACTCTACACTCAATACCCTACACTCTACACTCTATACCCTACTCTCTAAACCCTACACTATATACCCTACACTCTACACTCTATACCCTACACTCTATACCCTACACTCTACACTCTATACCCTACACTCTATACCCTACACTCTATACTCTACACTCTATACCCTACACTCTATACCCTACACTCTACACCCTACACTTTATAGCTTACACTCTATACCCTACACTCTATACCCTAAACTCTATACCATACACTCTATACCCTACACTCAATACCCTACACTCTATACCCTACACTCTACACCATACACTCTATACCCTACCCTCTATACCTTACACTCTATACCCTACACTCTACACAGTATACCCTACACTCTATACCCTACACTCTACACTCTATACCCTACACTCTATACCATACACTCTATACCCTACACTCTATACCCTACACTCTACACTCTATACCCTACACTCTATACCCTACACTCTATACCCTACACTCTACACTTTATACCCTACACTCTATACCCTACACTCTATACCCTACACTCTATACCCTACACTCTATACCCTACACTCTACACTCTATACCCTACACTCTATACCCTACACTCTATACCCTACACTCTATACCCTACACTCTACACTCTATACCCTACACTCTACACTCTATACCCTACACTCTATACCCTACAATCTATACCATACACTCTATACCATACACTCTATACCCTACACTCTATACCTCACACTCTACACTCTATCCCCTGCACTCTATAACACACACTCTACACTCTATACCCTACACTCTATATCCTACACTCTACACTCTATACCCTACACTCTATACCCTACACTCTACACTCTATACCCTACACTCTACACTCTATACCCTACACTCTATACCCTACAATCTATACCATACACTCTATACCATACACTCTACAACCTACACTCTATACCCTACACTCTACACTCTATACACTACACTCTGTACCCTACACTCTATACCCTACACTCTATACCATACACTCTGTACCCTACACTCTATACCTCACACTCTACACTATATCCCCTGCACTCTATACCATACACTCTACACTCTATACCCTACACTCTATACCCTACACTCTACATTCTATACCCTACACTCTATACCCTACACTCTACACTCTATACCCTACACTCTACACTCTATACCCTACACTCTATACCCTACAATCTATACCATACACTCTATACCATACACTCTATACCCTACACTCTATACCCTACACTCTACACTCTATACCCTACACTCTATACCCTACACTCTACACTCTATACCCTACACTCTACACTGTATACCCTACACTCTATACCCTACAATCTATACCATACACGCTATACCATACACTCTATACCCTACACTCTATATCTCACACTCTACACTCTATCCCCTGCACTCTATACCATACACTCTACACTCTATACCCTACACTCTATACCCTACACTCTACACTCTATACCCTACACTCTATACCCTACACTCTATACCCTACACTCTACACTCTATACCCTACACTCTATACCCTACAATCTATACCATACACTCTATACCATACACTCTATACCCTACACTCTATACCCTACAATCTATACCCTACACTCTATACCATACACTCTATACCCTACACTCTATATCATACACTCTATAGCCTACACTCTATTCCCTACACTCTATACCATACACTCTATACCCTACACTCTATACCCTACACTATACACTCTATACCCTACTCTCTACAATCTTTACCATACACTCTATACCCTACACTCTATACCCTACAATCTACACTCTATACCCTACAATCTATACACTACACTCTATACCCTACACTCTACACTCTATACCCTACACTCTATACTCTACACTCTACACTCTATACCCTACACTCTATACTCTATACCCTACACTCTACACTCTATACCCAACTCTCTAAACCCTACACTCTATACCCTACACTCTACACTCTATACCCTACACTCTATACCCTACACTCTACACTCAATACCCTACACTCTACACTCTATACCCTACTCTCTAAACCCTACACTCTATACCCTACACTCTACACTCTATACCTTACACTCTATACCCTACACTCTACACTCTATACCCTACACTCTATACCCTACACTCTATACTCTACACTCTATACCCTACACTCTATACCCTACACTCTACACCCTACACTTTATAGCTTACACTCTATACCCTACACTCTATACCCTAAACTCTATACCATACACTCTATACCCTACACTCAATACCCTACACTCTATACCCTACACTCTACACCATACACTCTATACCCTACCCTCTATACCTTACACTCTATACCCTACACTCTACACAGTATACCCTACACTCTATACCCTACACTCTACACTCTATACCCTACACTCTATACCATACACTCTATACCCTACACTCTATACCCTACACTCTACACTCTATACCATACACTCTATACCCTACACTCTATACCCTACACTCTACACTCTATACCCTACACTCTATACCCTACACTCTATACCCTACACTCTATACCCTACACTCTATACCCTACACTCTACACTCTATACCCTACACTCTATACCCTACACTCTATACCCTACAATCTATACCCTACACTCTATACCCTACACTCTACACTTAATACCCTACACTCTATACCCTACACTCTATACCATACACTCTGTACCCTACACTCTATACCCTACACTCTATACCCTACACTCTACACTCTATACCCTACACTCTATACCCTACACTCTATACCCTACACTCTACACTTTATACCCTACACTCTATACCCTACACTCTATACCCTCCACTCTATACTCTACACTCTACACTCTACACCCTACACTCTACACTTTATACCCTACACTCTATACCCTACATTCTATACCCTTCACTCTATACCCTACACGCTATACCCTACACTCTATACCCTACACTCTATACCCTACACTCTATACCCTACACTCTACACCCTACACTCTATACCCTACACCATATACCCTACACTCTATACCCTACACTCAACACCCTACACTCTATACCCTACACTCTATACCCTACACTCTATACCCTACACTCTACACTCTATACCCTACACTCTACACTCGATACCCTACACTCTATACCCTACAATCTATATCATACACTCTATACCATACACTCTATACCATACACTCTATCCCCTACACTCTATACCATACACTCTACACTCTATACCCTACACTATACACCCTACACTCTATACCCTACATTCTATACCCTACACTCTATACCATACACTCTATACCATACACTCTATCCCCTACACTCTATACCATACACTTTACGCTCTATACCCTACTTTCTATACCCTACACTCTACACTCTATACCCTACACTCTATACCCTACACTCTACACTCTATACCCTACACTCTACACTCTATACCCTACACTCTACACCCTACACTCTATACCATACACTCTATACCCTACAATCTACACTCTATACCCTACACTCTATACCCTACACTCTATACCCTACACTCTATTCCATACACTCTATACCCTACACTCTATACCCTACACTCTACACTCTATACCCTACACTCTACACTTTACACTCTATACCCTACACTCTATACTCTATACCCTACACTCTATACCGTACATTCTACACTCTATACCCTACACTCTATACCCTACATTCTAATCCCTACACTCTACACTCTATACCCTACACTCTATACCCTACACTCTATACCCTACACTCTACACCCTACACTCTATACCCTACACTCTATACCCTAAACTCTATACCCTACACTCTACACTCTATACCCTACACTCTATACCATACACTCTACACTCTATTCCCTACACTCTATACCATACACTCTATACCCTACACTCTATACCCTACACTATATACTCTATACCCTACACTCTACACTCTATACCATACACTCTATACCCTACACTCTATACCCTACACTCTACACTCTATACCCTACAATCTATACCCTACACTCTATACCCTACACTCTACACCCTACACTCTATACCCTACAATCTACACTCTATACCCTACACTCTATACCATACACTCTATACCCTACACTCTATACCATACACTCTACACCATACACTCTATACCATACACTCTATACCCCACACTCTACACTCTATACCATACACTCTATACCCTACACTCTATACTATACACTCTATACCCTACACTCTATACCCTACACTATACACTCTATACCCTACACTCTACACCATACACTCTATACCTTAATCTCTATACTCTACGCTATACACTCTATACCTTACAATCTATACCTTACACTCTTTACCCTACACTCTATACCCTACACTCTATACCCTACACTCTACACTCTATAACCTACACTCTATACCATACACTCTATATCCTACACTCTATACCCTACACTCTATACCCTACACTCTACACTCTATACCCTACACTCTATACCATACACTCTATACCCTACACTCTATGCCCTACACTCTAATCTCCATACCATACACTCTATACCCTACACTCTATAACATACATTCTACACCCTACACTCTATACCATACACTCTATACCATACACTCTACACTCTATACCATACACTCTATACCCTACACTCTACACTTTATACCCTACACTCTATACCCTACAATCTATACCCTACACTCTATACCCTACACGCTATACCCTACACTCTATACCCTACACTCTATACCCTACACTCTACACTCTATACCCTACACTCTATACCATACACTCTATACCCTACACTCTACACTCTATACCCTACACTCTATACCATACACTCTATACCATACACTATATGCCCTACACTCTAATCTCCATACCATACACTCTGTACCCTAAACTCTATAACATACATTCTACACCCTACACTCTATACCATACACTCTATACCCTACACTCTACACTCTATACCATACACTCTAAACCCTACGCTCTACACTCTATACCCTAAACTCTACACCCTACACTCTATACCCTACACTCTATACCCTACACTCTATACCCTACACTCTATACCCTACACTCTACACCCTACACTCTATACCGTACACTCTATACCATACACTCTATACCATACACTCTATATCATACCCTCTATACCCTACACTCTATACCCTACACTCTACACTCTATACCCTACACTCTACACTCTATACCCTACACTCTATACATTACAATCTATACCATACACTCTATACCATACACTCTATACCCTACACTCTATACCTCACACTCTACACTCTATCCCCTGCACTCTATACCATACACCCTACACTCTGTACCCTACACTCTAAACTCTATACCCTACACTCTATACCCTACACTCTATACCCTACACCCTACGCTCTATACCCTACACTCTATACCCTACACTCAACACTCTATACCCTACACTCTATTCCATACACTCTATACCCTACACTCTATACCCTACACTCTACACTCTATACCATACACTCTACACTTTACACTCTATACCCTACACTCTATACCCTACACTCTATACTCTATACCCTACACTCTATACTCTATACCATACACTCTATACCGTACATTCTACACTCTATACCCTACACTCTATACCCTACACTCTAATCCCTACACTCTATACCCTACACTCTACACTCTATACCCTACACTCTATACCCTACACTCTACACTCTATTCCCTACACTCTATACCATACACTCTATACCCTACACTCTTTACCCTACACTATACACTCTATACCCTACACTCTACACTCTATACCATAGACTCTATACCCTACAATCTACACTCTATACCCTACAATCTATACCCTACACTCTATACCCTACACTTTATACCCTACACTCCATACCTTACACTCTATACCTTACACTCTACACCCTACACTCTACACTCTATACCCTACACTCTATAACCTACACTCTATACCCTACACTCTTTACCCTACTCTCTACACTTTATACCCTACACTCCACACTCTATACCCTACACTCTATACCCTACACTCTACACTCTATTCCCTACACTCTATACCATACTCTCTATACCCTACACTTTTTACCCTACAATATACACTCTATACCCTACACTCTACACTCTATACCATACACTCTATACCCTACACTCTATACCCTACACTCTACACTCTACACCCTACAATCTATACCCTACACTCTATACCATACACTCTAAACCCTACACTCTATACCCTACACTCTACACTCTATACCCTACACTCTATACCATACACTCTATACCCTACACTCTATACCCTACACTCTATAACCTACACTCTATACCTTACACTCTATACCCTACTCTCTACACTTTATACCCTACATTCTACACTCTATACCCTACACTCTATACCCTACACTCTACACTCTATACCCTACACTCTATAACCTACACTCTATACCCTACACTCTATACCCTACTCTCTACACTTTATACCCTACACTCTACACTCTATAACCTACAATCTACACCCTACACTCCACACTCTATACCCTACACTCTATAACCTACACTCTATACCCTACACTCTATACCCTACTCTCTACACTTTATACCCTACACTCTACACTCTATACCCTACACTCTATACCCTATACTCTACACCCTACACTCTACACTCTATACCCTACACTCTATAACCTACACTCTATACCTTACACTCTATACCCTACTCTCTACACTTTATACCCTACATTCTACACTCTATACCCTACACTCTATACCCTACACTCTACACTCTATACCCTACACTCTATACCCTACACTCTACACTCTATACCCTACACTCTACACTCTATACCCTACTCTTTAAACCCTACACTCTATACCCTACACTCTACACTCTATACCCTACACTCTATACCCTACACTCTACACTCTATACCCTACACTCTATACCCTACACTCTATACCCTACACTCTATACCCTACACTCTATACCCTACACTCTTCACCCTACACTTTATAGCTTACACTCTATACCCTACACTCTATACCATTCACTCTATACCCTACACTCTATACCCTACACTCTATACCCTACACTCTACACCATACACTATAAACCCTACCCTCTATACCGTACACTCTATACCCTACACTCTACACATTATACCCTACAATATATACCCTACACTCTACACTCTATACCCTACACTCTATACCATACACTCTATACCCTACACTCTATACCCTACACTCTACACTCTATACCCTACACTCTACACCCTACACTCTACACTTTACACTCTATACTCTACACTCTATACCCTACACTCTATACCCTACACTCTACACTTTATCCCCTACACTCTATACCCTACACTCTATACCCTACACTCTATACCCTACACGCTATACCCTACACTCTATACCCTACACTCTATACCCTACATTCTACACCCTACACTCCATACCCTACACCCTATACCCTACACTCTATACCCTACACTCTACACCCTACACTCTATACCCTACACTCTATACCCTACACTCTATACCTCACACTCTACACTCTATACCCTACACTCTATACCCTACACTCTATACCATACACTCTATACCATACACTCTATCCCCTACACTCTATACCATACACTCTACACTCTATACCCTACACTGTATACCCTACACTCTAAACTCTATACCCTACACTCTATACCCTACACTCTACACTCTATACCCTACACTCTACACTCTATACCCTACACTCTATACCCTACAATCTATATCATACACTCTATACCATACACACTATACCATACACTCTACACTCTATACCCTACACTCTATACCCTACACTCTACACTCTATACCCTACACTCTATACCTTACACTCTACACTCTATACCCTACACTCTATACCCTACACTCTATACCATACACTCTATACCATACACTCTATCCCCTACACTCTATCCCATACACTCTACACTCTATACCCTACACTCTACACTCTATACCCTACACTCTACACTCTATACCCTACACTCTACACCCTACACTCTATACCATACACTCTATACCCTACACTCTACACTCTATACCCTACACTCTATACCCTACACTCTATACCCTACACCCTACGCTCTATACCCTACACTCTATACCCTACACTCTACACACTATACCCTTCACTCTATACTCTATACCCTACACTCTACACTCTACACTCTATAACATACACTCTATACCCTACACTCTACACTCTATACCCTACACTCTATACCCTACACTCTATACTCTATACCCTACACTCTATTCCATACATTCTATACCCTACACTCTATACCCTACACTGTAATCAGTACACTCTATACCCTACACTCTATTCCCTACACTCTATACCATACACTCTATACCCTACACTCTATACCCTACACTCTACACTCTATTCCATGCACTCTATACCCTACACTCTATTCCATACATTCTATACCCTACACTCTATACCATACACTCTATACCATACACTCTACACTCTATACCCTACACTCTATACCCTACACTCTATACTCTATACCCTACACTCTATACCCTACACTATACACTCTATGCCCTACACTCTATGCCCTACACTCTAATCCCTACACTCTACACTCTATAACCTACACTCTATACTCTACACTCCATACTCTACACTCTATACCCTATACTCTACACTCTATACCCTACACTCTATACCATACACTCTAATCCCTACACTCTACACTCTATACCCTACACTCTATACCTTACACTCTATACCCTACACCCTACGCTCTATACTCTGCACTCTATACCCTACACTCTACACTTTATACCCTACACTCTATTCCATACACTCTATACCCTACACTCTACACTCTATACCATACACTCTATACCCTACACTCTACACTCTATACCCTACACTCTATACCCTACACTCTATACTCTATACCCTACACTCTATTCCATACATTCTATACCCTACACTCTATACCCTACACTGTAATCAGTACACTCTATACCCTACACTCTATTACCTACACTCTATACCATACACTCTATACCCTACACTCTATACCCTACACTCTACACTCTATTCCATGCACTCTATACCCTACACTCTATTCCATACATTCTATACCCTACACTCTATACCCTACACTCTATACCATACAATCCATACCCTACAATCTATACCCTACAATCTACACTCTATACCCTACACTCTATACCCTACACTCTAAACCCTACATTCTATACCCTACACTCTATACCCTACACTCTACACTCTATACCCTACAATCTATACCCTACACTCTACACTCTATACCCCACACTCTATACCCTACACTCTATACCATACACTCTATACCCTACACTCTATACCCTACACTCTATACCCTACACTCTACACTCTACACTCTATACCCTACACTCTATACCCTACACTCTATACTCTACACTCTATACCCTACACTCTATACCCTACACTCTATACCCTACACTCTACACTCTATACCCTACACTCTATACCCTAAACTCTATACCCTACACTCTATACCCTACACTCCATACCCTCCACTCTGTACCCTACACTCTACACTCTATACCCTACACTCTATACCATACGCTCTATACCCTACACTCTATACCCGACACTCTATACCCTACACTATACACTCTATACCCTACACTCTACACTGTATAACATACACTCTATACCCTACACTCTATACCCTACACTCTACACTCTATACCCTACACTCTACACCCTACACTCTATACCATACACTCTATACCCTACACTCTACACTCTATACCCTACACTCTATACCTTACACTCTATACCCTACACCCTACGCTCTATACCCTACACTCTATACCCTACACTCTACACTTTATACCCTACACTCTATTCCATAAACTCTATACCCTACACTCTATACCCTACACTCTACACTCTATACCATACACTCTATCCCCTACACTCTATACCATACACTCTACACTCTATACCCTACACTGTATACCCTACACTCTAAACTCTATACCCTACACTCTATACCCTACACTCTACACTCTATACCCTACACTCTACACTCTATACCCTACACTCTATACCCTACAATCTATATCATACACTCTATACCATACACACTATACCATACACTCTACACTCTATACCCTACACTCTATACCCTACACTCTACACTCTATACCCTACACTCTATACCCTACACTCTACACTCTATACCCTACACTCTATACCCTACACTCTATACCATACACTCTATACCATACACTCTATCCCCTACACTCTATCCCATACACTCTACACTCTATACCCTACACTCTACACTCTATACCCTACACTCTACACTCTATACCCTACTCTCTACACCCTACACTCTATACCATACACTCTATACCCTACACTCTACACTCTATACCCTACACTCTATACCCTACACTCTATACCCTACACCCTACGCTCTATACCCTACACTCTATACCCTACACTCTACACACTATACCCTACACTCTATTCCATACACTCTATACCCTACACTCTATACCCTACACTCTACACTCTATACCCTACACTCTACACTTTACACACTATACCCTACACTCTATACCCTACACTCTATACTCTATACCCTACACTCTATACCATACATTCTACACTCTATACCCTACACTCTATACCTATCACTCTAATCCCTACACTCTACACTCTATACCCTACACTTCATACCCTACACTCTATACCCTACTCTCTACACTCTATACCCTACACTCTATACCCTACACTTTATACCCTACACTCTACACTCTATACCCTACACTCTATACCATACACTCTACACTCTATTCCCTACACTCTATACCATACACTCTAAACCCTACACTCTATACCCTACACTATACACTCTATACCCTACAATCTATACCCTACACACTATGCCCTACACTCTATACCCTACACTCTATACCCTACACTCTACACTCTATACCCTACACTCTATACCATACACTCTATACCCTAAACTCTATACCATACACTCTACACCATACAATCTATACCATACACTCTATACCTACACTCTACACTCTATACCCTTCACTCTATACCCTACACTCTATACCATACACTCTATACCCTACACTCTACACTCTATACCCTACACTCTATACCCTACACTCTATACCCTACACCCCACGCTCTATACCCTACACTCTATACCCTACACTCTATACTCTATACCCTATACTCTATTCCATACATTCTATACCCTACACTCTATACCCTACAGTCTAATCCCTACACTCTACACTCTATACCCTACACTCTGTACCCTACACTCTATACCATACACTTTATACCCTACACTCTATACCATACACTCTACACTCTATTCCATGCACTATATACCCTACACTCTATTCCCTACACTCTACACTCTATACCCTACACTCTACAATCTATACCCTACACTCTATACCCTACACTCTATACTCTATACCCTACACTCTATACCCTACACTATACACTCTATGCCCTACACTCTATGCACTACACTCTAATCCCTACACTCTACACTCTATAACCTACACTCTATACTCTACACTCCATACTCTACACTCTATACCCTATACTCTACACTCTATACCCTACACTCTATACCATACACTCTAATCCCTACACTCTACACTCTATACCCTACACTCTATACCCTACACTCCATACCCTACACTCTATACCCTACACTCTACACTCTATACCCTACACTCTATACCCTACACTCTATACCCTACACTCTATACCCTACACTCTACACTCTATACCCTACACTCTATACCCTAAACTCTATACCATACACTCTACACCATACAATCTATACCATACACTCTATACCTACACTCTACACTCTATACCCTTCACTCTATACCCTACACTCTATACCATACACTCTATACCCTACACTCTACACTCTATACCCTACACTCTATACCCTACACTCTATACCCTACACCCTACGCTCTATACCCTACACTCTATACCCTACACTCTATACTCTATACCCTATACTCTATTCCATACATTCTATACCCTACACTCTATACCCTACAGTCTAATCCCTACACTCTACACTCTATACCCTACACTCTGTACCCTACACTCTATACCATACACTTTATACCCTACACTCTATACCATACACTCTACACTCTATTCCATGCACTCTATACCCTACACTCTATTCCCTACACTCTACACTCTATACCCTACACTCTACACTCTATACCCTACACTCTATACCCTACACTCTATATTCTATACCCTACACTCTATACCCTACACTATACACTCTATGCCCTACACTCTATGCCCTACACTCTAATCCCTACACTCTACACTCTATAACCTACACTCTATACTCTACACTCCATACTCTACACTCTATACCCTATACTCTACACTCTATACCCTACACTCTATACCATACACTCTAATCCCTACACTCTACACTCTATACCCTACACTCTACACCCTACACTCCATACCCTACACTCTATACCCTACACTCTACACTCTATACCCTACACTCTATACCTTACACTCTATACCCCACACTCTATACCCTACACTCTATACCCTACACTCTATACCCTACACTCTACACTCTATACCCTACACTCTATACCCTACACTCTATACCATACACTCTATACCCTACACTCTACACTCTATACCCTACACTCTATACCCTACACTCTATACCCTACACTCTACACTCTATACCCTACACTCTATACCCTACACTCTATACTCTACACCCTATACCCTACACTCTACACTCTATACCCTACACTCTATACCCTACACTCTACACTCTATACCCTACACTCTATACCCTACACTCTACACTCTACACTCTATACCATACACTCTATACCCTACACTCTACACTCTATACCCTACACTCTATACCCTGCACTCTATACACTACACCCTACGCTCTATACCCTACACTCTATACCCTACACTCTATACTCTATACCCCACACTCTATTCCATACATTCTATACCCTACACTCTATACCCTACACTGTAATCAGTACACTCTATACCCTACACTCTATTCCCTACACTCTATAACATACACTCTATACCCTACACTCTATACCCTACACTCTACACTCTATTCCATGCACTCTATACCCTACACTCTATACCCTACACTCTATTCCATACATTCTATACCCTACACTCTATACCCTACACTGTAATCAGTACACTCTACACTCTATACCCTACACTCTATACCATACAATCCATACCCTACAATCTATACCCTACAATCTACACTCTATACCCTACACTCTATACCCTACACTCTAAACCCTACATTCTATACCCTACACTCTATACCCTACACTCTACACTCTATACCCTACAATCTATACCCTACACTCTACACTCTATACCCTACACTCTATACCCTACACTCTATACCCTACACTCTATACCCTACACTCTATACCATACACTCTATACCCTACACTCTACACTCTATACCCTACACTCTATACCCTACACTCTATACCCTACACTCTACACTCTACACTCTATACCCTACACTCTATACCCTACATTCTATACTCTACACTCTATACCCTCCACTCTATACCCTACACTCTATACTCTACACTCTACACTCTATACCCTACACTCTATACCCTAAACTCTATACCCTACACTCTATACCCTACACTCCATACCCTCCACTCTGTACCCTACACTCTACACTCTATACCCTACACTCTATACCATACGCTCTATACCCTACACTCTATACCCGACACTCTATACCCTACACTATACACTCTATACCCTACACTCTACACTGTATACCATACACTCTATACCCTACACTCTATACCCTACACTCTACACTCTATACCCTACACTCTACACCCTACACTCTGTACCATACACTCTATACCCTACACTCTACACTCTATACCCTACACTCTATACCTTACACTCTATACCCTACACCCTACGCTCTATACCCTACACTCTATACCCTACACTCTACACTTTATACCCTACACTCTATTCCATACACTCTATACCCTACACTCTATACACTACACTCTACACTCTATACCTTACACTCTACACTTTACACTATATACCCTACACTCTATACCCTACACTCTATACCCTACACTCTACACTCTATACCCTACATTCTATACCCTACACTCTAATCCCTACACTCTACACTCTATACCCTACAATCTATACCCTACACTCTATACCCTACACTATATACCCTACACTCTATACCCTACACTCTATGCCCTACACTCTATACCCTACACTCTATACCCTACACTATATACCCTACACTCTATACCCTACACTCTATACCATACACTATATACCCTACACTCTACACTCTATTCCCTACACTCTATACCACACACTCTATACCCTTTACTCTATACCCTACACTCTATAACCTACACTATACACTCTATACCCTACACTCTACACTCTATACCATACACTCTATACTCTACACTCTATACCCTACACTCTACACTCTATACCCTACAATCTATACCCTACACTCTATGCCCTACACTCTATACCCTACACTCTATACCATACAATCTATACCCTACACACTATACCCTACACTCTATACCCTACACTCTACACTCTATACCCTACACTCTATAACATACACTCTATACCCTACACTCTATACCTGACACTCTATACCCTACATTCTACACCCTACACTCTACACTCTATACCGTACACTCTATACCCTACACTCTATACCCTACACTCTACACTTTATACCCTACACTCTATACCCTACACTCTATACCCTACACTCTATACCATACACTCTATACCATTTACTCTATACCCTACACTCTATACCCTACACTATACACTCTATACCCTACACTCTACACCCTACACTCTATACCCTACACTCTACACTCTATACCCTACAATCTATACCTTACACTCTATACCCTACACTATACACTCTATACCCTACACTCTATACCCTACACTCTATACCCTACACTCTATACTCTATACCCTACACTCTATACCCTACAGGCTATACCCTACACTGTACACCCTACACTCTACACTCTATACTCTACACTCTATACCCTACACTCTATACCCTACACTCTATACCCTACACTCTACACTTTATACCCTACACTCTATACCCTACACTCTATACTCTACACTCTATACCCTACACTCTACACTCTATACCCTACACTCTATACCCTACACTCTATACCCTACACTCTATACTCTATACCCTACACTCTATACCCTACAGGCTATACCCTACACTCAACACCCTACACTCTATACCCTACACTCTATACCCTACACTCTATACCCTACACACTATACCCTACACTCTACAATCTATACCATACACTCCATACCCTACACACTATACCATACACTCTATACCACACACTCTATACCCTACACTCTATACCATACACTCTACACTATATACCCTACACTCTATACCCTACAATCTACACTCTATACCCTACACTCTACACTCGATACCCTACGCTCTATACCATACACTCTATACCCTAAACTCTATACCATACACACTATACCCTACACTCTATACCCTACACTCTATACGCTACACTCTACACTCTATACCCTACACTCTATACTCTACACTCTATACCCTACACTCTATACCCTACACTCTATACCTTACACTCTATACCCTACACTCTACACTCTATACCCTACACTCAATACCCTACACTCTATACCCTACACTCTATACCCTACACTCTACACTCTATACCCTAAACTCTACACTCTATACTCTACACTCTATACCCTACACTCTATACCCTACACTCTGTACCCTACACTCTACACACTATACCCTACACTCTATACCATACACTCTACACCCTACACTCTATACCCTAGACTCTATACCATACACTCTATACCCTACACTCTATACCCTACACTCTAATCTCTATACCATACACTCT
This sequence comes from Ranitomeya imitator, assembly GCF_032444005.1. Classification (NCBI taxonomy): domain Eukaryota; kingdom Metazoa; phylum Chordata; class Amphibia; order Anura; family Dendrobatidae; genus Ranitomeya; species Ranitomeya imitator. The sequence continues at coordinate 178,416 of NW_027194637.1, forward strand.
ATACCCTACACTCTATAACATACATTCTACACCCTACAATCTATACCATACACTCTATACCCTACACTCTATAACATACATTCTACACCCTACAATCCATACCATACACTCTATACCCTACACTCTACACTCTATACCATACACTCTATACCCTACACTCTACACTTTATACCCTACACTCTATACCCTACACTCTATAACCTACACTCTATACCCTACACGCTATACCCTACACTCTATACCCTACACTATATACCCTACACTATATACCCTACACTCTACACCCTACACTCTATACCCTACACCCTATACCCTACACTCTATACCCTAATCTCTACACCCTACACTCTATACCCTACACTCTATACCCTACACTCTATACCCTACACTCTACACTCTATACCCTACACTCTATACTCTACACTCTATACCATACACTCTATACCATACACTTTATCCCCTACACTCTATACCATACACTTTATCCCCTACACTCTATACTATACACTCTACACTCTATACCCTACACTCTGCACTCTATACCCTATACTCTATAACCTACACTCTACACTCTATACCCTACACTCTACACTCTATACCCTACAGTCTATACCCTACAATCTATACTATACAATCTATACCATACACTCTATACCCTACACTCTATACCCTACACTCTATACCCTACACTCTACACTCTATACCCTACACTCTATGCCCTACAATCTATACCATACACTCTATACCATACACTCTATACCCTACACTCTATACCTCACACTCTACACTCTATCCCCTGCACTCTATACCATACACTCTACACTCTATACCCTACACTCTACACCCTACACTCTACACCCTACACTCTATACCCTACACTCTACACTCTATACCCTACACTCTATACCCTACACTCTATACCCTACAATCTATACCATACACTCTATACCATACACTCTACACCCTACACTCTATACCCTACACTCTATACCCTACACTCTATACCCTACACTCTATACCATACACTCTATACCCTACACTCTATACCTCACACTCTACACTCTATCCCCTGCACTCTATACCATACACTCTACACTCTATACCCTACACTCTACACTCTATACCCTACACTCTATACCCTACACTCTATACCCTACACTCTACACTCTATACCCTACAATCTACACTCTATACCCTACACTCTATACCCTACAATCTATACCATACACTCTATACCATACACTCTATACCTCACACTCTACACTCTATCCCCTGCACTCTATACCATACACTCTACACTCTATACCCTACATTCTATACCCTACACTCTACACTCTATACCCTACACTCTATACCCTACACTCTACACTTTATACCCTACACTCTACACTCTATACCCTACACTCTATACCCTACAATCTATACCATACACTCCTTACCATACACTCTATACCCTACACTCTATACCTCACACTCTACACTCTTACCCCTTCACTATACACTCTATACCCTACACTCTATACCCTACAATCTATACCATACATTCTATACCATACACTCTATACCCTACCCTCTATACCCTACACTCTACACTCTATACCCTACACTTTATACCCTACACTCTACACTCTATACCCTACACTCTACACTCTATACCCTACACTCTATACCCTACAATCTATACCATACACTCTATACCATACACTCTATACCCTACACTCTATACCTCACACTCTACAGTCTATCCCCTGCACTCTATACCATACACTCTACACTCTATACCCTACACTCTATACCCTACACTCTACACTCTATACCCTATTCTCTACAATCTATACCCTACACTCTATACCCTACAATCTATACCATACACTCTATACCATACACTCTATACCCTACACTCTACACGCTATACCCTACACTCTATAACCTACAATGTATACCATACACTCCATACCATACACTCTATACCCTACACTCTATACCTCACACTCTACACTCTATCCCCTGCACTCTATACCACACACTCTACACTCTATACCCTACACTCTACACTCTATACCCTACTCTCTAAACCCTACACTCTATACCTTACACTCTATACCCTACACTCTACACTCTATAACTTACACTCTATACCCTACACTCTATACCCTACACTCTATACCCTACACTCTATACCCTACACTCTACACATTATACCTTACACTCTATACCCTACACTCTATACCATACACTCTATACCCTACACTCTATACCCTACACTCTATACCCTACACTCTACACTCTACACCATACACTCTATACCCTACCCTCTATACCCTACACTCTATACCCTACACTCTATCCCCTACACTCTACACCCTTCACTTTATACCTTACACTCTATACCCTACACTCTATACCCTACACACTACGCTCTATACCTCACACTCTATACCCTACACTCTATACCCTACACTCTATACCCTACACTCTATACCCTACACTCTACACCCTACACTTTATAGCTTACACTCTATACCATACACTCTATACCCTACACTCTACACTCTATACCCTACACTCTATACCCTACACTCTATACCCTAATCTCTACACCCTACACTCTATACCCTACACTCTATACCCTACACTCTATACCCTACACTCTACACTCTATACCCTACACTCTATACTCTACACTCTATACCATACACTCTATACCATACACTTTATCCCCTACACTCTATACCATACACTTTATCCCCTACACTCTATACCATACACTCTACACTCTATACCCTACACTCTGCACTCTATACCCTACACTCTATAACCTACACTCTACACTCTATACCCTACACTCTACACTCTATACCCTACACTCTATACCCTACAATCTATACCATACACTCTATACCATACACTCTATACCCTACACTCTATACCCTACACTCTACACTCTATACCCTACACTCTATGCCCTACAATCTATACCATACACTCTATACCATACACTCTATACCCTACACTCTATACCTCACACTCTACACTCTATCCCCTGCACTCTATACCATACACTCTACACTCTATACCCTACACTCTACACCCCACACTCTACACTCTACACCCTACACTCTATACCCTACACTCTACACTCTATACCCTACACTCTACACTCTATACCCTACACTCTATACCCTACAATCTATACCATACACTCTATACCATACACTCTACACCCTACACTCTATACCCTACACTCTATACCCTACACTCTATACCCTACACTCTATACCATACACTCTATACCCTACACTCTATACCTCACACTCTACACTCTATCCCCTGCACTCTATACCATACACTCTACACTCTATACCCTACACTCTACACTCTATACCCTACACTCTATACCCTACACTCTATACCCTACACTCTACACTCTATACCCTACAATCTACACTCTATATCCTACACTCTATACCTTACAATCTATACCATACACTCTATACCATACACTCTATACCTCACACTCTACACTCTATCCCCTGCACTCTATACCATACACTCTACACTCTATACCCTACATTCTATACCCTACACTCTACACTCTATACCCTACACTCTATACCCTACACTCTACACTTTATACCCTACACTCTACACTCTATACCCTACACTCTATACCCTACAATCTATACCATACACTCCTTACCATACACTCTATACCCTACACTCTATACCTCACACTCTACACTCTTACCCCTTCACTCTACACTCTATACCCTACACTCTATACCCTACAATCTATACCATACACTCTATACCATACACTCTATACCCTACCCTCTATACCCTACACTCTACACTCTATACCCTACACTTTATACCCTACACTCTACACTCTATACCCTACACTCCACACTCTATACCCTACACTCTATACCCTACAATCTATACCATACACTCTATACCATACACTCTATACCCTACACTCTATACCTCACACTCTACAGTCTATCCCCTGCACTCTATACCATACACTCTACACTCTATACCCTACACTCTATACCCTACACTCTACACTCTATACCCTATTCTCTACAATCTATACCCTACACTCTATACTCTACAATCTATACCATACACTCTATACCATACACTCTATACCCTACACTCTACACGCTATACCCTACACTCTATACCCTACAATCTATACCATACACTCCATACCATACACTCTATACCCTACACTCTATACCTCACACTCTACACTCTATCCCCTGCACTCTATACCACACACTCTACACTCTATACCCTACACTCTACACTCTATACCCTACTCTCTAAACCCTACACTCTATACCTTACACTCTATACCCTACACTCTACACTCTATAACTTACACTCTATACCCTACACTCTATACCCTACACTCTATACCCTACACTCTATACCCTACACTCTACACATTATACCTTACACTCTATACCCTACACTCTATACCATACACTCTATACCCTACACTCTATACCCTACACTCTATACCCTACACTCTACACTCTACACCATACACTCTATACCCTACCCTCTATACCCTACACTCTATACCCTACACTCTATCCCCTACACTCTACACCCTTCACTTTATACCTTACACTCTATACCCTACACTCTATACCCTACACACTACGCTCTATACCTCACACTCTATACCCTACACTCTATACCCTACACTCTATACCCTACACTCTACACCCTACACTTTATAGCTTACACTCTATACCATACACTCTATACCCTACACTCTACACTCTATACCCTACACTCTATACCCTACACTATATACCCTACACTCTATACCCTACACTCTACACCCTACACTTTATAGCTTACACTCTATACCCTACACTCTATACCCTAAACTCTATACCATACACTCTATACCCTACACTCTATACCCTACACTCTATACCCTACACTCTACACCATACACTCTATACCCTACCCTCTATACCTTACACTCTATACCCTACACTCTACACAGTATACCCTACACTCTATACCCTACACTCTATACCGTACATTCTACACTGTATACCCTACACTCTATACCCTACACTCTAATCCCTACACTCTACACTCTATACCCTACACTTTATACCCTACACTCTATACCCTACTCTCTACACTCTATACCCTACACTCTATACCCTACACTTTATACCCTACACTCTACACTCTATACTCTACACTCTATACCATACACTCTACACTCTATTCCCTACACTCTATACCATACACTCTAAACCCTACACTCTATACCCTACACTATACACTCTATACCCTACAATCTATACCCTACACACTATGCCCTACACTCTATACCCTACACTCTATACCCTACACTCTACACTCTATACCCTACACTCTATACCCTACACTCTATACCCTACACTCTACACTCTATACCCTTCACTCTATACCCTACACTCTATACCATACACTCTATACCCTACACTCTACACTCTATACCCTACACTCTATACCCTACACTCTATACCCTACACTCTATACTCTATACCCTACACTCTATACCCTACACTATACACTCTATGCCCTACACTCTATGCCCTACACTCTAATCCCTACACTCTACACTCTATAACCTACACTCTATACTCTACACTCCATACTCTACACTCTATACCCTATACTCTACACTTTATACCCTACACTCTATACCATACACTCTAATCCCTACACTCTACACTCTATACCCTACACTCTATACCCTACTCTCCATACCCTACACTCTATACCCTACACTCTACACTCTATACCCTACACTCTATACCCTACACTCTATACCCTACACTCTATACCCTACATTCTACACTCTATACCCTACACTCTATACCATACACTCTATACCCTACACTCTACAATCTATACCCTACACTCTATACTCTACACTCTATACCCTACACTCTATACCCTACACTCTATACTCTACACCCTATACCCTACACTCTACACTCTATACCCTACACTCTATACCCTACACTCTACACTCTATACCCTACACTCTATACCCTACACTCTACACTCTATACCATACACTCTATACCCTACACTCTACACTCTATACCCTACACTCTATTCCATACATTCTATACCCTACACTCTATACCCTACACTCTATGCCCTACACTCTATACTCTATACCCTACACTCTATTCCATACATTCTATACCCTACACTCTATACCCTACACTGTAATCAGTACACTCTATACCCTACACTCTATTCCCTACACTCTATACCATACACTCTATACCCTACACTCTATACCCTACACTCTACACTCTATTCCATGCACTCTATACCCTACACTCTATACCCTACACTCTATGCCCTACACTCTATACTCTATACCCTACACTCTATTCCATACATTCTATACCCTACACTCTATACCCTACACTGTAATCAGTACACTCTATACCCTACACTCTATTCCCTACACTCTATACCATACACTCTATACCCTACACTCTATACCCTACACTCTACACTCTATTCCATGCACTCTATACCCTACACTCTATTCCGTACATTCTATACCCTACACTCTATACCCTACACTGTAATCAGTACACTCTACACTCTATACCCTACACTCTATACCCTACACTCTATACCATACAATCCATACCCTACAATCTATACCCTACAATCTACACTCTATACCCTACACTCTATACCCTACACTCTAAACCCTACATTCTATACCCTACACTCTATACCCTACACTCTACACTCTATACCCTACAATCTATACCCTACACTCTACACTCTATACCCCACACTCTATACCCTACACTCTATACCCTACACTCTATACCCTACACTCTATACCATACACTCTATACCCTACACTCTACACTCTATACCCTACACTCTATACCCTACACTCTATACCCTACACTCTACACTCTATACCCTACACTCTATACCCTACACTCTATACTCTACACTCTATACCCTACACTCTATACCCTACACTCTATACCCTACACTCTACACTCTATACCCTACACTCTATACCCTAAACTCTATACCCTACACTCTATACCCTACACTCCATACCCTCCACTCTATACCCTACACTCTATACCATACGCTCTATACCCTACACTCTATACCCGACACTCTATACCCTACACTATACACTCTATACCCTACACTCTACACTGTATAACATACACTCTATACCCTACACTCTATACCCTACACTCTACACTCTATACCCTACACTCTACACCCTACACTCTATACCATACACTCTATACCCTACACTCTACACTCTATACCCTACACTCTATACCTTACACTCTATACCCTACACCCTACGCTCTGTACCCTACACTCTATACCCTACACTCTACACTTTATACCCTACATTCTATTCCATACACTCTATACCCTACACTCTATACCCTACACTCTACACTCTATACCATACACTCTATCCCCTACACTCTATACCATACACTCTACACTCTATACCCTACACTGTATACCCTACACTCTAAACTCTATACCCTACACTCTATACCCTACACTCTACACTCTATACCCTACACTCTACACTCTATACCCTACACTCTATACCCTACAATCTATATCATACACTCTATACCATACACACTATACCATACACTCTACACTCTATACCCTACACTCTATACCCTACACTCTACACTCTATACCCTACACTCTATACCATACACTCTACACTCTATACCCTACACTGTATACCCTACACTCTAAACTCTATACCCTACACTCTATACCCTACACTCTACACTCTATACCCTACACTCTACACTCTATACCCTACACTCTATACCCTACAATCTATATCATACACTCTATACCATACACACTATACCATACACTCTACACTCTATACCCTACACTCTATACCCTACACTCTACACTCTATACCCTACACTCTATACCCTACACTATACACTCTATACCCTACACTCTACACTGTATAACATACACTCTATACCCTACACTCTATACCCTACACTCTACACTCTATACCCTACACTCTACACCCTACACTCTATACCATACACTCTATACCCTACACTCTACACTCTATACCCTACACTCTATACCTTACACTCTATACCCTACACCCTACGCTCTGTACCCTACACTCTATACCCTACACTCTACACTTTATACCCTACACTCTATTCCATACACTCTATACCCTACACTCTATACCCTACACTCTACACTCTATACCATACACTCTATCCCCTACACTCTATACCATACACTCTACACTCTATACCCTACACTGTATACCCTACACTCTAAACTCTATACCCTACACTCTATACCCTACACTCTACACTCTATACCCTACACTCTACACTCTATACCCTACACTCTATACCCTACAATCTATATCATACACTCTATACCATACACACTATACCATACACTCTACACTCTATACCCTACACTCTATACCCTACACTCTACACTCTATACCCTACACTCTATACCGTACACTCTACACTCTATACACTACACTCTATACCCTACACTCTATACCATACACTCTATACCATACACTCTATCCCCTACACTCTATCCCATACACTCTACACTCTATACCCTACACTCTACACTCTATACCCTACACTCTACACTCTATACCCTACACTCTACACCCTACACTCTATACCATACACTCTATACCCTACACTCTACACTCTATACCCTACACTCTATACCCTACACTCTATACCCTACACCCTACGCTCTATACCCTACACTCTATACCCTACACTCTACACACTATACCCTACACTCTATTCCATACACTCTATACCCTACACTCTATACCCTACACTCTACACTCTATACCCTACACTCTACACTTTACACACTATACACTACACTCTATACCCTACACTCTATACTCTATACCCTACACTCTATACCGTACATTCTACACTCTATACCCTACACTCTATACCCTACACTCTAATCCCTACACTCTACACTCTATACCCTACACTCTATACCCTACTCTCTACACTCTATACCCTACACTCTATACCCTACACTTTATACCCTACACTCTACACTCTATACCCTACACTCTATACCATACACTCTACACTCTATTCCCTACACTCTATACCATACACTCTAAACCCTACACTCTATACCCTACACTATACACTCTATACCCTACAATCTATACCCTACACACTATGCCCTACACTCTATACCCTACACTCTATACCCTACACTCTACACTTATACCCTACACTCTATACCATACACTCTATACCCTAAACTCTATACCATACACTCTACACCATACAATCTATACCATACACTCTATACCTACACTCTACACTCTATACCCTTCACTCTATACCCTACACTCTATACCATACAATCTATACCCTACACTCTACACTCTATACCCTACACTCTATACCTTACACTCTATACCCTACACCCTACGCTCTATACCCTACACTCTATACCCTACACTCTATACTCTATACCCTACACTCTGTACCCTACACTCTATACCATACACTTTATACCCTACACTCTATACCATACACTCTACACTCTATTCCATGCACTCTATACCCTACACTCTATTCCCTACACTCTACACTCTATACCCTACACTCTACACTTTATACCCTACACTCTATACCCTACACTCTATAACCTACACTCTATACCCTACACGCTATACCCTACACTCTATACCCTACACTATATACCCTACACTATATACCCTACACTCTACACCCTACACTCTATACCCTACACCCTATACCCTACACTCTATACCCTAATCTCTACACCCTGCACTCTATACCCTACACTCTATACCCTACACTCTATACCCTACACTCTACACTCTATACCCTACACTCTATACTCTACACTCTATACCATACACTCTATACCATACACTTTATCCCCTACACTCTATACCATACACTTTATCCCCTACACTCTATACCATACACTCTACACTCTATACCCTACACTCTGCACTCTATACCCTATACTCTATAACCTACACTCTACACTCTATACCCTACACTCTACACTCTATACCCTACACTCTATACCCTACAATCTGTACTATACAATCTATACCATACACTCTATACCCTACACTCTATACCCTACACTCTATACCCTACACTCTACACTCTATACCCTACACTCTATGCCCTACAATCTATACCATACACTCTATACCATACACTCTATACCCTACACTCTATACCTCACACTCTACACACTATCCCCTGCACTCTATACCATACACTCTACACTCTATACCCTACACTCTACACCCTACACTCTACACTCTACACCCTACACTCTATACCCTACACTCTACACTCTATACCCTACACTCTACACTCTATACCCTACACTCTATACCCTACAATCTATACCATACACTCTATACCATACACTCTACACCCTACACTCTATACCCTACACTCTATACCCTACACTCTATACCCTACACTCTATACCATACACTCTATACCCTACACTCTATACCTCACACTCTACACTCTATCCCCTGCACTCTGTACCATACACTCTACACTCTATACCCTACACTCTACACTCTATACCCTACACTCTATACCCTACACTCTATACCCTACACTCTACACTCTATACCCTACAATCTACACTCTATACCCTACACTCTATACCCTACAATCTATACCATACACTCTATACCATACACTCTATACCTCACACTCTACACTCTATCCCCTGCACTCTATACCATACACTCTACACTCTATACCCTACATTCTATACCCTACACTCTACACTCTATACCCTACACTCTATACCCTACACTCTACACTTTATACCCTACACTCTACACTCTATACCCTACACTCTATACCCTACAATCTATACCATACACTCCTTACCATACACTCTATACCCTACACTCTATACCTCACACTCTACACTCTTACCCCTTCACTCTACACTCTATACCCTACACTCTATACCCTACAATCTATACCATACATTCTATACCATACACTCTATACCCTACCCTCTATACCCTACACTCTACACTCTATACCCTACACTTTATACCCTACACTCTACACTCTATACCCTACACTCTACACTCTATACCCTACACTCTATACCCTACAATCTATACCATACACTCTATACCATACACTCTATACCCTACACTCTATACCTCACACTCTACAGTCTATCCCCTGCACTCTATACCATACACTCTACACTCTATACCCTACACTCTATACCCTACACTCTACACTCTATACCCTATTCTCTACAATCTATACCCTACACTCTATACCCTACAATCTATACCATACACTCTATACCATACACTCTATACCCTACACTCTACACGCTATACCCTACACTCTATACCCTACAATGTATACCATACACTCCATACCATACACTCTATACCCTACACTCTATACCTCACACTCTACACTCTATCCCCTGCACTCTATACCACACACTCTACACTCTATACCCTACACTCTACACTCTATACCCTACTCTCTAAACCCTACACTCTATACCTTACACTCTATACCCTACACTCTACACTCTATAACTTACACTCTATACCCTACACTCTATACCCTACACTCTATACCCTACACTCTACACATTATACCTTACACTCTATACCCTACACTCTATACCATACACTCTATACCCTACACTCTATACCCTACACTCTATACCCTACACTCTACACTCTACACCATACACTCTATACCCTACCCTCTATACCCTACACTCTATACCCTACACTCTATCCCCTACACTCTACACCCTTCACTTTATACCTTACACTCTATACCCTACACTCTATACCCTACACACTACGCTCTATACCTCACACTCTATACCCTACACTCTATACCCTACACTCTATACCCTACACTCTATACCCTACACTCTACACCCTACACTTTATAGCTTACACTCTATACCATACACTCTATACCCTACACTCTACACTCTATACCCTACACTCTATACCCGACACTCTATACCCTAATCTCTACACCCTACACTCTATACCCTACACTCTATACCCTACACTCTACACTCTATACCCTACACTCTATACTCTACACTCTATACCATACACTCTATACCATACACTTTATCCCCTACACTCTATACCATACACTTTATCCCCTACACTCTATACCATACACTCTACACTCTATACCCTACACTCTGCACTCTATACCCTACACTCTATAACCTACACTCTACACTCTATACCCTACACTCTACACTCTATACCCTACACTCTACACCCTACACTCTACACTCTACACCCTACACTCTATACCCTACACTCTACACTCTATACCCTACACTCTACACTCTATACCCTACACTCTATACCCTACAATCTATACCATACACTCTATACCATACACTCTACACCCTACACTCTATACCCTACACTCTATACCCTACACTCTATACCCTACACTCTATACCATACACTCTATACCCTACACTCTATACCTCACACTCTACACTCTATCCCCTGCACTCTATACCATACACTCTACACTCTATACCCTACACTCTACACTCTATACCCTACACTCTATACCCTACACTCTATACCCTACACTCTACACTCTATACCCTACAATCTACACTCTATACCCTACACTCTATACCCTACAATCTATACCATACACTCTATACCATACACTCTATACCTCACACTCTACACTCTATCCCCTGCACTCTATACCATACACTCTACACTCTATACCCTACATTCTATACCCTACACTCTACACTCTATACCCTACACTCTATACCCTACACTCTACATTTTATACCCTACACTCTACACTCTATACCCTACACTCTATACCCTACAATCTATACCATACACTCCTTACCATACACTCTATACCCTACACTCTATACCTCACACTCTACACTCTTACCCCTTCACTCTACACTCTATACCCTACACTCTATACCCTACAATCTATACCATACACTCTATACCATACACTCTATACCCTACCCTCTATACCCTACACTCTACACTCTATACCCTACACTTTATACCCTACACTCTACACTCTATACCCTACACTCTACACTCTATACCCTACACTCTATACCCTACAATCTATACCATACACTCTATACCATACACTCTATACCCTACACTCTATACCTCACACTCTACAGTCTATCCCCTGCACTCTATACCATACAATCTACACTCTATACCCTACACTCTATACCCTACACTCTACACTCTATACCCTATTCTCTACAATCTATACCCTACACTCTATACCCTACAATCTATACCATACACTCTATACCATACACTCTATACCCTACACTCTACATGCTATACCCTACACTCTATACCCTACAATCTATACCATACACTCCATACCATACACTCTATACCCTACAGTCTATACCTCACACTCTACACTCTATCCCCTGCACTCTATACCACACACTCTACACTCTATACCCTACACTCTACACTCTATACCCTACTCTCTAAACCCTACACTCTATACCTTACACTCTATACCCTACACTCTACACTCTATAACTTACACTCTATACCCTACACTCTATACCCTACACTCTATACCCTACACTCTATACCCTACACTCTACACATTATACCTTACACTCTATACCCTACACTCTATACCATACACTCTATACCCTACACTCTATACCCTACACTCTATACCCTACACTCTACACTCTACACCATACACTCTATACCCTACCCTCTATACCCTACACTCTATACCCTACACTCTATCCCCTACACTCTACACCCTTCACTTTATACCTTACACTCTATACCCTACACTCTATACCCTACACACTACGCTCTATACCTCACACTCTATACCCTACACTCTATACCCTACACTCTATACCCTACACTCTATACCCTACACTCTACACCCTACACTTTATAGCTTACACTCTATACCATACACTCTATACCCTACACTCTACACTCTATACCCTACACTCTATACCCTACACTCTATACCCTACACTCTATACCCTACACTCTACACCCTACACTTTATAGCTTACACTCTATACCCTACACTCTATACCCTAAACTCTATACCATACACTCTATACCCTACACTCTATACCCTACACTCTATACCCTACACTCTACACCATACACTCTATACCCTACCCTCTATACCTTACACTCTATACCCTACACTCTACACAGTATACCCTACACTCTATACCCTACACTCTATACCGTACATTCTACACTGTATACCCTACACTCTATACCCTACACTCTAATCCCTACACTCTACACTCTATACCCTACACTTTATACCCTACACTCTATACCCTACTCTCTACACTCTATACCCTACACTCTATACCCTACACTTTATACCCTACACTCTACACTCTATACTCTACACTCTATACCATACACTCTACACTCTATTCCCTACACTCTATACCATACACTCTAAACCCTACACTCTATACCCTACACTATACACTCTATACCCTACAATCTATACCCTACACACTATGCCCTACACTCTATACCCTACACTCTATACCCTACACTCTACACTCTATACCCTACACTCTATACCCTACACTCTATACCCTACACTCTACACTCTATACCCTTCACTCTATACCCTACACTCTATACCATACACTCTATACCCTACACTCTACACTCTATACCCTACACTCTATACCCTACACTCTATACCCTACACTCTATACTCTATACCCTACACTCTATACCCTACACTATACACTCTATGCCCTACACTCTATGCCCTACACTCGAATCCCTACACTCTACACTCTATAACCTACACTCTATACTCTACACTCCATACTCTACACTCTATACCCTATACTCTACACTCTATACCCTACACTCTATACCATACACTCTAATCCCTACACTCTACACTCTATACCCTACACTCTATACCCTACACTCCATACCCTACACTCTATACCCTACACTCTACACTCTATACCCTACACTCTATACCCTACACTCTATACCCTACACTCTATACCCTACACTCTACACTCTATACCCTACACTCTATACCATACACTCTATACCCTACACTCTACACTCTATACCCTACACTCTATACTCTACACTCTATACCCTACACTCTATACCCTACACTCTATACTCTACACCCTATACCCTACACTCTACACTCTATACCCTACACTCTACACTCTATACCCTACACTCTATACCCTACACTCTACACTCTATACCATACACTCTATACCCTACACTCTACACTCTATACCCTACACTCTATGCCCTGCACTCTATACCCTACACTCTATACCCTACACTCTATGCCCTACACTCTATACTCTATACCCTACACTCTATTCCATACATTCTATACCCTACACTCTATACCCTACACTGTAATCAGTACACTCTATACCCTACACTCTATTCCCTACACTCTATACCATACACTCTATACCCTACACTCTATACCCTACACTCTACACTCTATTCCATGCACTCTATACCCTACACTCTATTCCATACATTCTATACCCTACACTCTATACCCTACACTGTAATCAGTACACTCTACACTCTATACCCTACACTCTATACCCTACACTCTATACCATACAATCCATACCCTACAATCTATACCCTACAATCTACACTCTATACCCTACACTCTATACCCTACACTCTAAACCCTACATTCTATACCCTACACTCTATACCCTACACTCTACACTCTATACCCTACAATCTATACCCTACACTCTACACTCTATACCCCACACTCTATACCCTACACTCTATACCCTACACTCTATACCCTACACTCTATACCATACACTCTATACCCTACACTCTACACTCTATACCCTACACTCTATACCCTACACTCTATACCCTACACTCTACACTCTATACCCTACACTCTATACCCTACACTCTATACTCTACACTCTATACCCTACACTCTATACCCTACACTCTATACCCTACACTCTACACTCTATACCCTACACTCTATACCCTAAACTCTATACCCTACACTCTATACCCTACACTCCATACCCTCCACTCTATACCCTACACTCTATACCATACGCTCTATACCCTACACTCTATACCCGACACTCTATACCCTACACTATACACTCTATACCCTACACTCTACACTGTATAACATACACTCTATACCCTACACTCTATACCCTACACTCTACACTCTATACCCTACACTCTACACCCTACACTCTATACCATACACTCTATACCCTACACTCTACACTCTATACCCTACACTCTATACCTTACACTCTATACCCTACACCCTACGCTCTGTACCCTACACTCTATACCCTACACTCTACACTTTATACCCTACACTCTATTCCATACACTCTATACCCTACACTCTATACCCTACACTCTACACTCTATACCATACACTCTATCCCCTACACTCTATACCATACACTCTACACTCTATACCCTACACTGTATACCCTACACTCTAAACTCTATACCCTACACTCTATACCCTACACTCTACACTCTATACCCTACACTCTACACTCTATACCCTACACTCTATACCCTACAATATATATCATACACTCTATACCATACACACTATACCATACACTCTACACTCTATACCCTACACTCTATACCCTACACTCTACACTCTATACCCTACACTCTATACCGTACACTCTACACTCTATACACTACACTCTATACCCTACACTCTATACCATACACTCTATGCCATACACTCTATCCCCTACACTCTATCCCATACACTCTACACTCTATACCCTACACTCTATACCCTACACTCTAAACCCTACATTCTATACCCTACACTCTATACCCTACACTCTACACTCTATACCCTACAATCTATACCCTACACTCTACACTCTATACCCCACACTCTATACCCTACACTCTATACCCTACACTCTATACCCTACACTCTATACCATACACTCTATACCCTACACTCTACACTCTATACCCTACACTCTATACCCTACACTCTATACCCTACACTCTACACTCTATACCCTACACTCTATACCCTACACTCTATACTCTACACTCTATACCCTACACTCTATACCCTACACTCTATACCCTACACTCTACACTCTATACCCTACACTCTATACCCTAAACTCTATACCCTACACTCTATACCCTACACTCCATACCCTCCACTCTATACCCTACACTCTATACCATACGCTCTATACCCTACACTCTATACCCGACACTCTATACCCTACACTATACACTCTATACCCTACACTCTACACTGTATAACATACACTCTATACCCTACACTCTATACCCTACACTCTACACTCTATACCCTACACTCTACACCCTACACTCTATACCATACACTCTATACCCTACACTCTACACTCTATACCCTACACTCTATACCTTACACTCTATACCCTACACCCTACGCTCTGTACCCTACACTCTATACCCTACACTCTACACTTTATACCCTACACTCTATTCCATACACTCTATACCCTACACTCTATACCCTACACTCTACACTCTATACCATACACTCTATCCCCTACACTCTATACCATACACTCTACACTCTATACCCTACACTGTATACCCTACACTCTAAACTCTATACCCTACACTCTATACCCTACACTCTACACTCTATACCCTACACTCTACACTCTATACCCTACACTCTATACCCTACAATATATATCATACACTCTATACCATACACACTATACCATACACTCTACACTCTATACCCTACACTCTATACCCTACACTCTACACTCTATACCCTACACTCTATACCGTACACTCTACACTCTATACACTACACTCTATACCCTACACTCTATACCATACACTCTATGCCATACACTCTATCCCCTACACTCTATCCCATACACTCTACACTCTATACCCTACACTCTACACTCTATACCCTACACTCTACACTCTATACCCTACACTCTACACCCTACACTCTATACCATACACTCTATACCCTACACTCTACACTCTATACCCTACACTCTATACCCTACACTCTATACCCTACACCCTACGCTCTAAACCCTACACTCTATACCCTACACTCTACACACTATACCCTACACTCTATTCCATACACTCTATACCCTACACTCTATACCCTACACTCTACACTCTATACCCTACACTCTACACTTTACACACTATACCCTACACTCTATACCCTACACTCTATACTCTATACCCTACACTCTATACCGTACATTCTACACTCTATACCCTACACTCTATACCCTACACTCTAATCCCTACACTCTACACTCTATACCCTACACTTTATACCCTACACTCTATACCCTACTCTCTACACTCTATACCCTACACTCTATACCCTACACTTTATACCCTACACTCTACACTCTATACCCTACACTCTATACCATACACTCTACACTCTATTCCCTACACTCTATACCATACACTCTAAACCCTACACTCTATACCCTACACTATACACTCTATACTCTACAATCTATACCCTACACACTATGCCCTACACTCTATACCCTACACTCTATACCCTACACTCTACACTCTATACCCTACACTCTATACCATACACTCTATACCCTAAACTCTATACCATACACTCTACACCATACAATCTATACCATACACTCTATACCTACACTCTACACTCTATACCCTTCACTCTATACCCTACACTCTATACCATACAATCTATACCCTACACTCTACACTCTATACCCTACACTCTATACCTTACACTCTATACCCTACACCCTACGCTCTATACCCTACACTCTATACCCTACACTCTATACTCTATACCCTACACTCTGTACCCTACACTCTATACCATACACTTTATACCCTACACTCTATACCATACACTCTACACTCTATTCCATGCACTCTATACCCTACACTCTATTCCCTACACTCTACACTCTATACCCTACACTCTACACTCTATACCCTACACTCTATACCCTACACTCTATACTCTATACCCTACACTCTATACCCTACACTATACACTCTATGCCCTACACTCTATGCCCTACACTCTAATCCCTACACTCTACACTCTATAACCTACACTCTATACTCTACACTCCATACTCTACACTCTATACCCTATACTCTACACTCTATACCCTACACTCTATACCATACACTCTAATCCCTACACTCTACACTCTATACCCTACACTCTATACCCTACACTCCATACCCTACACTCTATACCCTACACTCTACACTCTATACCCTACACTCTATACCCTACACTCTATACCCTACACTCTATACCCTACACTCTATACCCTACACTCTATACCCTAAACTCTATACCATACACTCTACACCATACAATCTATACCATACACTCTATACCTACACTCTACACTCTATACCCTTCACTCTATACCCTACACTCTATACCATACACTCTATACCCTACACTCTACACTC
Organism: Ranitomeya imitator; assembly: GCF_032444005.1. Classification (NCBI taxonomy): domain Eukaryota; kingdom Metazoa; phylum Chordata; class Amphibia; order Anura; family Dendrobatidae; genus Ranitomeya; species Ranitomeya imitator. Next base: position 198,151 of record NW_027194637.1, read on the forward strand.
TATACCCTACACTCTATACCCTACACTCTATACCCTACACCCTACGCTCTATACCCTACACTCTATACCCTACACTCTATACTCTATACCCTATACTCTATTCCATACATTCTATACCCTACACTCTATACCCTACAGTCTAATCCCTACACTCTACACTCTATACCCTACACTCTGTACCCTACACTCTATACCATACACTTTATACCCTACACTCTATACCATACACTCTACACTCTATTCCATGCACTCTATACCCTACACTCTATTCCCTACACTCTACACTCTATACCCTACACTCTACACTCTATACCCTACACTCTATACCCTACACTCTATACTCTATATCCTACACTCTATACCCTACACTATACACTCTATGCCCTACACTCTATGCCCTACACTCTAATCCCTACACTCTACACTCTATAACCTACACTCTATACTCTACACTCCATACTCTACACTCTATACCCTATACTCTACACTCTATACCCTACACTCTATACCATACACTCTAATCCCTACACTCTACACTCTATACCCTACACTCTATACCCTAAACTCCATGCCCTACACTCTATACCCTACACTCTACACTCTATACCCTACACTCTATACCCTACACTCTATACCCTACACTCTATACCCTACACTCTATACCATACACTCTATACCCTACACTCTACACTCTATACCCTACACTCTATACCCTACACTCTACACTCTATACCCTACACTCTATACCCTACACTCTATACTCTACACCCTATACCCTACACTCTACACTCTATACCCTACACTCTATACCCTACACTCTACACTCTATACCCTACACTCTATACCCTACACTCTACACTCTATACCATACACTCTATACCCTACACTCTACACTCTATACCCTACACTCTATACCCTGCACTCTATACACTACACCCTACGCTCTATACCCTACACTCTATACCCTACACTCTATACTCTATACCCTACACTCTATTCCATACATTCTATACCCTACACTCTATACCCTACACTGTAATCAGTACACTCTATACCCTACACTCTATTCCCTACACTCTATACCATACACTCTATACCCTACACTCTATACCCTACACTCTACACTCTATTCCATGCACTCTATACCCTACACTCTATACCCTACACTCTATTCCATACATTCTATACCCTACACTCTATACCCTACACTGTAATCAGTACACTCTACACTCTATACCCTACACTCTATACCCTACACTCTATACCATACAATCCATACCCTACAATCTATACCCACAATCTACACTCTATACCCTACACTCTATACCCTACAATCTAAACCCTACATTCTATACCCTACACTCTATACCCTACACTCTACACTCTATACCCTACAATCTATACCCTACACTCAACACTCTATACCCTACACTCTATACCCTACACTCTATACCCTACACTCTATACCATACGCTCTATACCCTACACTCTACACTCTATACCCTACACTCTATACCCTACACTCTATACCCTACACTCTACACTCTACACTCTATACCCTACACTCTATACCCTACACTCTATACTCTACACTCTATACCCTACACTCTATACCCTACACTCTATACCCTACACTCTACACTCTATACCCTACACTCTATACCCTAAACTCTATACCCTACACTCTATACCCTACACTCCATACCCTCCACTCTGTACCCTACACTCTATACCATACGCTCTATACCCTACACTCTACACCAAACACTCTATACCCTACACTATACACTCTATACCCTACACTCTACACTGTATACCATACACTCTATACCCTACACTCTACACTCTATACCCTACACTCTACACCCTACACTCTATACCATACACTCTATACCCTACACTCTACACTCTATACCCTACACTCTATACCTTACACTCTATACCCTACACCCTACGCTCTATACCCTACACTCTATACCCTACACTCTACACTTTATACCCTACACTCTATTCCATACACTCTATACCCTACACTCTATACACTACACTCTACACTCTATACCTTACACTCTACACTTTACACTATATACCCTACACTCTATAGCCTACACTCTATACCCTACACTCTATACCCTACACTCTACACTCTATACCCTACATTCTATACCCTACACTCTAATCCCTACACTCTACACTCTATACCCTACACTCTATACCCTACACTCTATACCCTACACTCTATACCCTACACTCTACACTCTATACCCTACACTCTATGCCCTACACTCTATACCCTACACTCTATACCCTACACTATATACCCTACACTCTATACCATACACTCTACACTCTATTCCATGCACTCTATACCCTACACTCTATTCCCTACACTCTACACTCTATACCCTACACTCTACACTCAATACCCTACACTCTATACCCTACACTCTATACTCTATACCCTACACTCTATACCCTACACTATACACTCTATGCCCTACACTCTATGCCCTACACTCTAATCCCTACACTCTACACTCTATAACCTACACTCTATACTCTACACTCCATACTCTACACTCTATACCCTATACTCTACACTCTATACCCTACACTCTATACCATACACTCTAATCCCTACACTCTACACTCTATACCCTACACTCTATACCCTACACTCCATACCCTACACTCTATACCCTACACTCTACACTCTATACCCTACACTCTATACCCTACACTCTATACCCTACACTCTATACCCTACACTTTATACCCTAAACTCTATACCATACACTCTACACCATACAATCTATACCATACACTCTATACCTACACTCTACACTCTATACCCTTCACTCTATACCCTACACTCTATACCATACACTCTATACCCTACACTCTACACTCTATACCCTACACTCTATACCCTACACTCTATACCCTACACCCTACGCTCTATACCCTACACTCTATACCCTACACTCTATACTCTATACCCTATACTCTATCCCATACATTCTATACCCTACACTCTATACCCTACAGTCTAATCCCTACACTCTACACTCTATACCCTACACTCTGTACCCTACACTCTATACCATACACTTTATACCCTACACTCTATACCATACACTCTACACTCTATTCCATGCACTCTATACCCTACACTCTATTCCCTACACTCTACACTCTATACCCTACACTCTACACTCTATACCCTACACTCTATACCCTACATTCTATACTCTATATCCTACACTCTATACCCTACACTATACACTCTATGCCCTACACTCTATGCCCTACACTCTAATCCCTACACTCTACACTCTATAACCTACACTCTATACTCTACACTCCATACTCTACACTCTATACCCTATACTCTACACTCTATACCCTACACTCTATACCATACACTCTAATCCCTACACTCTACACTCTATACCCTACACTCTATACCCTAAACTCCATGCCCTACACTCTATACCCTACACTCTACACTCTATACCCTACACTCTATACCCTACACTCTATACCCTACACTCTATACCCTACACTCTATACCATACACTCTATACCCTACACTCTACACTCTATACCCTACACTCTATACCCTACACTCTACACTCTATACCCTACACTCTACACCCTACACTCTATACTCTACACCCTATACCCTACACTCTACACTCTATACCCTACACTCTATACCCTACACTCTACACTCTATACCCTACACTCTATACCCTACACTCTACACTCTATACCATACACTCTATACCCTACACTCTACACTCTATACCCTACACTCTATACCCTGCACTCTATACACTACACCCTACGCTCTATACCCTACACTCTATACCCTACACTCTATACTCTATACCCTACACTCTATTCCATACATTCTATACCCTACACTCTATACCCTACACTGTAATCAGTACACTCTATACCCTACACTCTATTCCCTACACTCCATACCATACACTCTATACCCTACACTCTATACCCTACACTCTACACTCTATTCCATGCACTCTATACCCTACACTCTATACCCTACACTCTATTCCATACATTCTATACCCTACACTCTATACCCTACACTGTAATCAGTACACTCTACACTCTATACCCTACACTCTATACCCTACACTCTATACCATACAATCCATACCCTACAATCTATACCCTACAATCTACACTCTATACCCTACACTCTATACCCTACAATCTAAACCCTACATTCTATACCCTACACTCTATACCCTACACTCTACACTCTATACCCTACAATCTATACCCTACACTCTACACTCTATACCCTACACTCTATACCCTACACTCTATACCCTACACTCTATACCCTACACTCTATACCATACGCTCTATACCCTACACTCTACACTCTATACCCTACACTCTATACCCTACACTCTATACCCTACACTCTACACTCTATACCCTACACTCTATACCCTACACTCTATACTCTACACTCTATACCCTACACTCTATACCCTACACTCTATACCCTACACTCTACACTCTATACCCTACACTCTATACCCTAAACTCTATACCCTACACTCTATACCCTACACTCCATACCCTCCACTCTGTACCCTACACTCTATACCATACGCTCTATACCCTACACTCTATACCCGACACTCTATACCCTACACTATACACTCTATACCCTACACTCTACACTGTATACCATACACTCTATACCCTACACTCTATACCCTACACTCTACACTCTATACCCTACACTCTACACCCTACACTCTATACCATACACTCTATACCCTACACTCTACACTCTATACCCTACACTCTATACCTTACACTCTATACCCTACACCCTACGCTCTATACCCTACACTCTATACCCTACACTCTACACTTTATACCCTACACTCTATTCCATACACTCTATACCCTACACTCTATACACTACACTCTACACTCTATACCTTACACTCTACACTTTACACTATATACCCTACACTCTATAGCCTACACTCTATACCCTACACTCTATACCCTACACTCTACACTCTATACCCTACATTCTATACCCTACACTCTAATCCCTACACTCTACACTCTATACCCTACACTCTATACCCTACACTCTATACCCTACACTCTATACCCTACACTCTACACTCTATACCCTACACTCTATGCCCTACACTCTATACCCTACACTCTATACCCTACACTATATACCCTACACTCTATACCCTACACTCTATACCATACACTATATACCCTACACTCTACACTCTATTCCCTACACTCTATACCATACACTCTATACCCTTTACTCTATACCCTACACTCTATAACCTACACTATACACTCTATACCCTACACTCTACACTCTATACCATACACTCTATACTCTACACTCTATACCCTACACTCTACACTCTATACCCTACAATCTATACCCTACACTCTATGCCCTACACTCTATACCCTACACTCTATACCCTACACACTATACCCTACACTCTACAATCTATACCATACACTCCATACCCTACACACTATGCCCTACACTCTATACCCTACACTCTATACCCTACACTCTACACTCTATACCCTACACTCTATACCATACACTCTATACCCTAAACTCTATACCATACACTCTACACCATACAATCTATACCATACACTCTATACCTACACTCTACACTCTATACCCTTCACTCTATACCCTACACTCTATACCATACAATCTATACCCTACACTCTACACTCTATACCCTACACTCTATACCTTACACTCTATACCCTACACCCTACGCTCTATAGTAACATAGTTAGTAAGGCCGAAAAAAGACATTTGTCCATCCAGTTCAGCCTATATTCCATCATAATAAATCCCCAGATCTACGTCCTTCTACAGAACCTAATAATTGTATGATACAATATTGTTCTGCTCCAGGAAGACATCCAGGCCTCTCTTGAACCCCTCGACTGAGTTCGCCATCACCACCTCCTCAGGCAAGCAATTCCAGATTCTCACTGCCCTAACAGTAAAGAATCCTCTTCTATGTTGGTGGAAAAACCTTCTCTCCTCCAGACGCAAAGAATGCCCCCTTGTGTCCGTCACCTTCCTTGGTATAAACAGATCCTCAGCGAGATATTTGTATTGTCCCCTTATATACTTATACATGGTTATTAGATCGCCCCTCAGTCGTCTTTTTTCTAGACTAAATAATCCTAATTTCGCTAATCTATCTGGGTATTGTAGTTCTCCCATCCCCTTTATTAATTTTGTTGCCCTCCTTTGTACTCTCTCTAGTTCCATTATATCCTTCCTGAGCACCGGTGCCCAAAACTGGACACAGTACTCCATGTGCGGTCTAACTAGGGATTTGTACAGAGGCAGTATAATGCTCTCATCATGTGTATCCAGACCTCTTTTAATGCACCCCATGATCCTGTTTGCCTTGGCAGCTGCTGCCTGGCACTGGCTGCTCCAGGTAAGTTTATCATTAACTAGGATCCCCAAGTCCTTCTCCCTGTCAGATTTACCCAGTGGTTTCCCATTCAGTGTGTAATGGTGATATTGATTCCCTCTTCCCATGTATATAACCTTACATTTATCATTGTTAAACCTCATATACCCTACACTCTATACCCTACACTCTATACTCTATACCCTACACTCTGTACCCTACACTCTATACCATACACTTTATACCCTACACTCTATACCATACACTCTACACTCTATTCCATGCACTCTATACCCTACACTCTATTCCCTACACTCTACACTCTATACCCTACACTCTACACTCTATACCCTACACTCTATACCCTACACTCTATACTCTATACCCTACACTCTATACCCTACACTATACACTCTATGCCCTACACTCTATGCCCTACACTCTAATCCCTACACTCTACACTCTATAACCTACACTCTATACTCTACACTCCATACTCTACACTCTATACCCTATACTCTACACTCTATACCCTACACTCTATACCATACACTCTAATCCCTACACTCTACACTCTATACCCTACACTCTATACCCTACACTCCATACCCTACACTCTATACCCTACACTCTACACTCTATACCCTACACTCTATACCCTACACTCTATACCCTACACTCTATACCCTACACTCTATACCCTACACTCTATACCCTAAACTCTATACCATACACTCTACACCATACAATCTATACCATACACTCTATACCTACACTCTACACTCTATACCCTTCACTCTATACCCTACACTCTATACCATACACTCTATACCCTACACTCTACACTCTATACCCTACACTCTATACCCTACACTCTATACCCTACACCCTACGCTCTATACCCTACACTCTATACCCTACACTCTATACTCTATACCCTATACTCTATTCCATACATTCTATACCCTACACTCTATACCCTACAGTCTAATCCCTACACTCTACACTCTATACCCTACACTCTGTACCCTACACTCTATACCATACACTTTATACCCTACACTCTATACCATACACTCTACACTCTATTCCATGCACTCTATACCCTACACTCTATTCCCTACACTCTACACTCTATACCCTACACTCTACACTCTATACCCTACACTCTATACCCTACACTCTATACTCTATATCCTACACTCTATACCCTACACTATACACTCTATGCCCTACACTCTATGCCCTACACTCTAATCCCTACACTCTACACTCTATAACCTACACTCTATACTCTACACTCCATACTCTACACTCTATACCCTATACTCTACACTCTATACCCTACACTCTATACCATACACTCTAATCCCTACACTCTACACTCTATACCCTACACTCTATACCCTACACTCCATGCCCTACACTCTATACCCTACACTCTACACTCTATACCCTACACTCTATACCCTACACTCTATACCCTACACTCTATACCCTACACTCTATACCCTACACTCTATACCATACACTCTATACCCTACACTCTACACTCTATACCCTACACTCTATACCCTACACTCTACACTCTATACCCTACACTCTATACCCTACACTCTATACTCTACACCCTATACCCTACACTCTACACTCTATACCCTACACTCTATACCCTACACTCTATACCCTACACTCTATACCCTACACTCTACACTCTACACTCTATACCATACACTCTATACCCTACACTCTACACTCTATACCCTACACTCTATACCCTGCACTCTATACACTACACCCTACGCTCTATACCCTACACTCTATACCCTACACTCTATACTCTATACCCTACACTCTATTCCATACATTCTATACCCTACACGCTATACCCTACACTGTAATCAGTACACTCTATACCCTACACTCTATTCCCTACACTCTATACCATACACTCTATACCCTACACTCTATACCCTACACTCTACACTCTATTCCATGCACTCTATACCCTACACTCTATACCCTACACTCTATTCCATACATTCTATACCCTACACTCTATACCCTACACTGTAATCAGTACACTCTACACTCTATACCCTACACTCTATACCCTACACTCTATACCATACAATCCATACCCTACAATCTATACCCTACAATCTACACTCTATACCCTACACTCTATACCCTACAATCTAAACCCTACATTCTATACCCTACACTCTATACCCTACACTCTACACTCTATACCCTACAATCTATACCCTACACTCTACACTCTATACCCTACACTCTATACCCTACACTCTATACCCTACACTCTATACCCTACACTCTATACCATACGCTCTATACCCTACACTCTACACTCTATACCCTACACTCTATACCCTACACTCTATACCCTACACTCTACACTCTACACTCTATACCCTACACTCTATACCCTACACTCTATACCCTACACTCTACACTCTATACCCTACACTCTATACCCTAAACTCTATACCCTACACTCTATACCCTACACTCCATACCCTCCACTCTGTACCCTACACTCTACACTCTATACCCTACACTCTATACCATACGCTCTATACCCTACACTCTATACCCGACACTCTATACCCTACACTATACACTCTATACCCTACACTCTACACTGTATACCATACACTCTATACCCTACACTCTATACCCTACACTCTACACTCTATACCCTACACTCTACACCCTACACTCTATACCATACACTCTATACCCTACACTCTACACTCTATACCCTACACTCTATACCTTACACTCTATACCCTACACCCTACGCTCTATACCCTACACTCTATACCCTACACTCTACACTTTATACCCTACACTCTATTCCATACACTCTATACCCTACACTCTATACACTACACTCTACACTCTATACCTTACACTCTACACTTTACACTATATACCCTACACTCTATAGCCTACACTCTATACCCTACACTCTATACCCTACACTCTACACTCTATACCCTACATTCTATACCCTACACTCTAATCCCTACACTCTACACTCTATACCCTACACTCTATACCCTACACTCTATACCCTACACTCTATACCCTACACTCTACACTCTATACCCTACACTCTATGCCCTACACTCTATACCCTACACTCTATACCCTACACTATATACCCTACACTCTATACCCTACACTCTATACCATACACTATATACCCTACACTCTACACTCTATTCCCTACACTCTATACCATACACTCTATACCCTTTACTCTATACCCTACACTCTATAACCTACACTATACACTCTATACCCTACACTCTACACTCTATACCATACACTCTATACTCTACACTCTATACCCTACACTCTACACTCTATACCCTACAATCTATACCCTACACTCTATGCCCTACACTCTATACCCTACACTCTATACCCTACACACTATACCCTACACTCTACAATCTATACCATACACTCCATACCCTACACGCTATACCATACACTCTATACCACACACTCTATACCCTACACTCTATACCATACACTCTACACTATATACCCTACACTCTATACCCTACAATCTACACTCTATACCCTACACTCTACACTCGATACTCTACGCTCTATACCATACACTCTATACCCTAAACTCTATACCATACACACTATACCCTACACTCTATACCCTACACTCTATACGCTACACTCTACACTCTATGCCCTACACTCTATACTCTACACTCTATACCCTACACTCTATACCCTACACTCTATACCTTACACTCCATACCCTACACTCTACACTCTATACCCTACACTCAATACCCTACACTCTATACCCTACACTCTATACCCTACACTCTACACTCTATACCCTAAACTCTACACTCTATACTCTACACTCTACACTCTATACCCTACACTCTATACCCTACACTTTATACCCTACACTCTACACACTATACCCTACACTCTATACCATACACTCTACACCCTACACTCTATACCCTACACTCTATACCATACACTCTAATCCCTACACTCTACACTCTATATCCTACACTCTATACCCTACACTCTACACTCTATACCCTACACTCTATGCCCTACACTCTATACCCTACACTCTATACCCTACACTATATACCCTACACTCTATACCCTACACTCTATACCATACACTATATACCCTACACTCTACACTCTATTCCCTACACTCTATACCATACACTCTATACCCTTTACTCTATACCCTACACTCTATAACCTACACTATACACTCTATACCCTACACTCTACACTCTATACCATACACTCTATACTCTACACTCTATACCCTACACTCTACACTCTATACCCTACAATCTATACCCTACACTCTATGCACTACACTCTATACCCTACACTCTATACCCTACACACTATACCCTACACTCTACAATCTATACCATACACTCCATACCCTACACACTATGCCCTACACTCTATACCCTACACTTTATACCCTACACTCTACACACTATACCCTACACTCTATACCATACACTCTACACCCTACACTCTATACCCTACACTCTATACCATACACTCTAATCCCTACACTCTACACTCTATATCCTACACTCTATACCCTACACTCTACACTCTATACCCTACACTCTATGCCCTACACTCTATACCCTACACTCTATACCCTACACTATATACCCTACACTCTATACCCTACACTCTATACCATACACTATATACCCTACACTCTACACTCTATTCCCTACACTCTATACCATACACTCTATACCCTTTACTCTATACCCTACACTCTATAACCTACACTATACACTCTATACCCTACACTCTACACTCTATACCATACACTCTATACTCTACACTCTATACCCTACACTCTACACTCTATACCCTACAATCTATACCCTACACTCTATGCCCTACACTCTATACCCTACACTCTATACCCTACACACTATACCCTACACTCTACAATCTATACCATACACTCCATACCCTACACACTATGCCCTACACTCTATACCCTACACTCTATACCCTACACTCTACACTCTATACCCTACACTCTATACCATACACTCTATACCCTAAACTCTATACCATACACTCTACACCATACAATCTATACCATACACTCTATACCTACACTCTACACTCTATACCCTTCACTCTATACCCTACACTCTATACCATACAATCTATACCCTACACTCTACACTCTATACCCTACACTCTATACCTTACACTCTATACCCTACACCCTACGCTCTATAGTAACATAGTTAGTAAGGCCGAAAAAAGACATTTGTCCATCCAGTTCAGCCTATATTCCATCATAATAAATCCCCAGATCTACGTCCTTCTACAGAACCTAATAATTGTATGATACAATATTGTTCTGCTCCAGGAAGACATCCAGGCCTCTCTTGAACCCCTCGACTGAGTTCGCCATCACCACCTCCTCAGGCAAGCAATTCCAGATTCTCACTGCCCTAACAGTAAAGAATCCTCTTCTATGTTGGTGGAAAAACCTTCTCTCCTCCAGACGCAAAGAATGCCCCCTTGTGTCCGTCACCTTCCTTGGTATAAACAGATCCTCAGCGAGATATTTGTATTGTCCCCTTATATACTTATACATGGTTATTAGATCGCCCCTCAGTCGTCTTTTTTCTAGACTAAATAATCCTAATTTCGCTAATCTATCTGGGTATTGTAGTTCTCCCATCCCCTTTATTAATTTTGTTGCCCTCCTTTGTACTCTCTCTAGTTCCATTATATCCTTCCTGAGCACCGGTGCCCAAAACTGGACACAGTACTCCATGTGCGGTCTAACTAGGGATTTGTACAGAGGCAGTATAATGCTCTCATCATGTGTATCCAGACCTCTTTTAATGCACCCCATGATCCTGTTTGCCTTGGCAGCTGCTGCCTGGCACTGGCTGCTCCAGGTAAGTTTATCATTAACTAGGATCCCCAAGTCCTTCTCCCTGTCAGATTTACCCAGTGGTTTCCCATTCAGTGTGTAATGGTGATATTGATTCCCTCTTCCCATGTATATAACCTTACATTTATCATTGTTAAACCTCATATACCCTACACTCTATACCCTACACTCTATACTCTATACCCTACACTCTGTACCCTACACTCTATACCATACACTTTATACCCTACACTCTATACCATACACTCTACACTCTATTCCATGCACTCTATACCCTACACTCTATTCCCTACACTCTACACTCTATACCCTACACTCTACACTCTATACCCTACACTCTATACCCTACACTCTATACTCTATACCCTACACTCTATACCCTACACTATACACTCTATGCCCTACACTCTATGCCCTACACTCTAATCCCTACACTCTACACTCTATAACCTACACTCTATACTCTACACTCCATACTCTACACTCTATACCCTATACTCTACACTCTATACCCTACACTCTATACCATACACTCTAATCCCTACACTCTACACTCTATACCCTACACTCTATACCCTACACTCCATACCCTACACTCTATACCCTACACTCTACACTCTATACCCTACACTCTATACCCTACACTCTATACCCTACACTCTATACCCTACACTCTATACCCTACACTCTATACCCTAAACTCTATACCATACACTCTACACCATACAATCTATACCATACACTCTATACCTACACTCTACACTCTATACCCTTCACTCTATACCCTACACTCTATACCATACACTCTATACCCTACACTCTACACTCTATACCCTACACTCTATACCCTACACTCTATACCCTACACCCTACGCTCTATACCCTACACTCTATACCCTACACTCTATACTCTATACCCTATACTCTATTCCATACATTCTATACCCTACACTCTATACCCTACAGTCTAATCCCTACACTCTACACTCTATACCCTACACTCTGTACCCTACACTCTATACCATACACTTTATACCCTACACTCTATACCATACACTCTACACTCTATTCCATGCACTCTATACCCTACACTCTATTCCCTACACTCTACACTCTATACCCTACACTCTACACTCTATACCCTACACTCTATACCCTACACTCTATACTCTATATCCTACACTCTATACCCTACACTATACACTCTATGCCCTACACTCTATGCCCTACACTCTAATCCCTACACTCTACACTCTATAACCTACACTCTATACTCTACACTCCATACTCTACACTCTATACCCTATACTCTACACTCTATACCCTACACTCTATACCATACACTCTAATCCCTACACTCTACACTCTATACCCTACACTCTATACCCTACACTCCATGCCCTACACTCTATACCCTACACTCTACACTCTATACCCTACACTCTATACCCTACACTCTATACCCTACACTCTATACCCTACACTCTATACCCTACACTCTATACCATACACTCTATACCCTACACTCTACACTCTATACCCTACACTCTATACCCTACACTCTACACTCTATACCCTACACTCTATACCCTACACTCTATACTCTACACCCTATACCCTACACTCTACACTCTATACCCTACACTCTATACCCTACACTCTATACCCTACACTCTATACCCTACACTCTACACTCTACACTCTATACCATACACTCTATACCCTACACTCTACACTCTATACCCTACACTCTATACCCTGCACTCTATACACTACACCCTACGCTCTATACCCTACACTCTATACCCTACACTCTATACTCTATACCCTACACTCTATTCCATACATTCTATACCCTACACGCTATACCCTACACTGTAATCAGTACACTCTATACCCTACACTCTATTCCCTACACTCTATACCATACACTCTATACCCTACACTCTATACCCTACACTCTACACTCTATTCCATGCACTCTATACCCTACACTCTATACCCTACACTCTATTCCATACATTCTATACCCTACACTCTATACCCTACACTGTAATCAGTACACTCTACACTCTATACCCTACACTCTATACCCTACACTCTATACCATACAATCCATACCCTACAATCTATACCCTACAATCTACACTCTATACCCTACACTCTATACCCTACAATCTAAACCCTACATTCTATACCCTACACTCTATACCCTACACTCTACACTCTATACCCTACAATCTATACCCTACACTCTACACTCTATACCCTACACTCTATACCCTACACTCTATACCCTACACTCTATACCCTACACTCTATACCATACGCTCTATACCCTACACTCTACACTCTATACCCTACACTCTATACCCTACACTCTATACCCTACACTCTACACTCTACACTCTATACCCTACACTCTATACCCTACACTCTATACCCTACACTCTACACTCTATACCCTACACTCTATACCCTAAACTCTATACCCTACACTCTATACCCTACACTCCATACCCTCCACTCTGTACCCTACACTCTACACTCTATACCCTACACTCTATACCATACGCTCTATACCCTACACTCTATACCCGACACTCTATACCCTACACTATACACTCTATACCCTACACTCTACACTGTATACCATACACTCTATACCCTACACTCTATACCCTACACTCTACACTCTATACCCTACACTCTACACCCTACACTCTATACCATACACTCTATACCCTACACTCTACACTCTATACCCTACACTCTATACCTTACACTCTATACCCTACACCCTACGCTCTATACCCTACACTCTATACCCTACACTCTACACTTTATACCCTACACTCTATTCCATACACTCTATACCCTACACTCTATACACTACACTCTACACTCTATACCTTACACTCTACACTTTACACTATATACCCTACACTCTATAGCCTACACTCTATACCCTACACTCTATACCCTACACTCTACACTCTATACCCTACATTCTATACCCTACACTCTAATCCCTACACTCTACACTCTATACCCTACACTCTATACCCTACACTCTATACCCTACACTCTATACCCTACACTCTACACTCTATACCCTACACTCTATGCCCTACACTCTATACCCTACACTCTATACCCTACACTATATACCCTACACTCTATACCCTACACTCTATACCATACACTATATACCCTACACTCTACACTCTATTCCCTACACTCTATACCATACACTCTATACCCTTTACTCTATACCCTACACTCTATAACCTACACTATACACTCTATACCCTACACTCTACACTCTATACCATACACTCTATACTCTACACTCTATACCCTACACTCTACACTCTATACCCTACAATCTATACCCTACACTCTATGCCCTACACTCTATACCCTACACTCTATACCCTACACACTATACCCTACACTCTACAATCTATACCATACACTCCATACCCTACACGCTATACCATACACTCTATACCACACACTCTATACCCTACACTCTATACCATACACTCTACACTATATACCCTACACTCTATACCCTACAATCTACACTCTATACCCTACACTCTACACTCGATACTCTACGCTCTATACCATACACTCTATACCCTAAACTCTATACCATACACACTATACCCTACACTCTATACCCTACACTCTATACGCTACACTCTACACTCTATGCCCTACACTCTATACTCTACACTCTATACCCTACACTCTATACCCTACACTCTATACCTTACACTCCATACCCTACACTCTACACTCTATACCCTACACTCAATACCCTACACTCTATACCCTACACTCTATACCCTACACTCTACACTCTATACCCTAAACTCTACACTCTATACTCTACACTCTACACTCTATACCCTACACTCTATACCCTACACTTTATACCCTACACTCTACACACTATACCCTACACTCTATACCATACACTCTACACCCTACACTCTATACCCTACACTCTATACCATACACTCTAATCCCTACACTCTACACTCTATATCCTACACTCTATACCCTACACTCTACACTCTATACCCTACACTCTATGCCCTACACTCTATACCCTACACTCTATACCCTACACTATATACCCTACACTCTATACCCTACACTCTATACCATACACTATATACCCTACACTCTACACTCTATTCCCTACACTCTATACCATACACTCTATACCCTTTACTCTATACCCTACACTCTATAACCTACACTATACACTCTATACCCTACACTCTACACTCTATACCATACACTCTATACTCTACACTCTATACCCTACACTCTACACTCTATACCCTACAATCTATACCCTACACTCTATGCACTACACTCTATACCCTACACTCTATACCCTACACACTATACCCTACACTCTACAATCTATACCATACACTCCATACCCTACACACTATGCCCTACACTCTATACCCTACACTTTATACCCTACACTCTACACACTATACCCTACACTCTATACCATACACTCTACACCCTACACTCTATACCCTACACTCTATACCATACACTCTAATCCCTACACTCTACACTCTATATCCTACACTCTATACCCTACACTCTACACTCTATACCCTACACTCTATGCCCTACACTCTATACCCTACACTCTATACCCTACACTATATACCCTACACTCTATACCCTACACTCTATACCATACACTATATACCCTACACTCTACACTCTATTCCCTACACTCTATACCATACACTCTATACCCTTTACTCTATACCCTACACTCTATAACCTACACTATACACTCTATACCCTACACTCTACACTCTATACCATACACTCTATACTCTACACTCTATACCCTACACTCTACACTCTATACCCTACAATCTATACCCTACACTCTATGCCCTACACTCTATACCCTACACTCTATACCCTACACACTATACCCTACACTCTACAATCTATACCATACACTCCATACCCTACACACTATGCCCTACACTCTATACCCTACACTCTATACCCTACACTCTACACTCTATACCCTACACTCTATACCATACACTCTATACCCTAAACTCTATACCATACACTCTACACCATACAATCTATACCATACACTCTATACCTACACTCTACACTCTATACCCTTCACTCTATACCCTACACTCTATACCATACAATCTATACCCTACACTCTACACTCTATACCCTACACTCTATACCTTACACTCTATACCCTACACCCTACGCTCTATAGTAACATAGTTAGTAAGGCCGAAAAAAGACATTTGTCCATCCAGTTCAGCCTATATTCCATCATAATAAATCCCCAGATCTACGTCCTTCTACAGAACCTAATAATTGTATGATACAATATTGTTCTGCTCCAGGAAGACATCCAGGCCTCTCTTGAACCCCTCGACTGAGTTCGCCATCACCACCTCCTCAGGCAAGCAATTCCAGATTCTCACTGCCCTAACAGTAAAGAATCCTCTTCTATGTTGGTGGAAAAACCTTCTCTCCTCCAGACGCAAAGAATGCCCCCTTGTGCCCGTCACCTTCCTTGGTATAAACAGATCCTCAGCGAGATATTTGTATTGTCCCCTTATATACTTATACATGGTTATTAGATCGCCCCTCAGTCGTCTTTTTTCTAGACTAAATAATCCTAATTTCGCTAATCTATCTGGGTATTGTAGTTCTCCCATCCCCTTTATTAATTTTGTTGCCCTCCTTTGTACTCTCTCTAGTTCCATTATATCCTTCCTGAGCACCGGTGCCCAAAACTGGACACAGTACTCCATGTGCGGTCTAACTAGGGATTTGTACAGAGGCAGTATAATGCTCTCATCATGTGTATCCAGACCTCTTTTAATGCACCCCATGATCCTGTTTGCCTTGGCAGCTGCTGCCTGGCACTGGCTGCTCCAGGTAAGTTTATCATTAACTAGGATCCCCAAGTCCTTCTCCCTGTCAGATTTACCCAGTGGTTTCCCATTCAGTGTGTAATGGTGATATTGATTCCCTCTTCCCATGTGTATAACCTTACATTTATCATTGTTAAACCTCATATACCCTACACTCTATACCCTACACTCTATACTCTATACCCTACACTCTGTACCCTACACTCTATACCATACACTTTATACCCTACACTCTATACCATACACTCTACACTCTATTCCATGCACTCTATACCCTACACTCTATTCCCTACACTCTACACTCTATACCCTACACTCTACACTCTATACCCTACACTCTATACCCTACACTCTATACTCTATACCCTACACTCTATACCCTACACTATACACTCTATGCCCTACACTCTATGCCCTACACTCTAATCCCTACACTCTACACTCTATAACCTACACTCTATACTCTACACTCCATACTCTACACTCTATACCCTATACTCTACACTCTATACCCTACACTCTATACCATACACTCTAATCCCTACACTCTACACTCTATACCCTACACTCTATACCCTACACTCCATACCCTACACTCTATACCCTACACTCTACACTCTATACCCTACACTCTATACCCTACACTCTATACCCTACACTCTATACCCTACACTCTATACCCTAAACTCTATACCATACACTCTACACCATACAATCTATACCATACACTCTATACCTACACTCTACACTCTATACCCTTCACTCTATACCCTACACTCTATACCATACACTCTATACCCTACACTCTACACTCTATACCCTACACTCTATACCCTACACTCTATACCCTACACCCTAAGCTCTATACCCTACACTCTATACCCTACACTCTTTACTCTATACCCTATACTCTATTCCATACATTCTATACCCTACACTCTATACCCTACAGTCTAATCCCTACACTCTACACTCTATACCCTACACTCTGTACCCTACACTCTATACCATACACTTTATACCCTACACTCTATACCATACACTCTACACTCTATTCCATGCACTCTATACCCTACACTCTATTCCCTACACTCTACACTCTATACCCTACACTCTACACTCTATACCCTACACTCTATACCCTACACTCTATACTCTATATCCTACACTCTATACCTTACACTATACACTCTATGCCCTACACTCTATGCCCTACACTCTAATCCCTACACTCTACACTCTATAACCTACACTCTATACTCTACACTCCATACTCTACACTCTATACCCTATACTCTACACTCTATACCCTACACTCTATACCATACACTCTAATCCCTACACTCTACACTCTATACCCTACACTCTATACCCTACACTCCATGCCCTACACTCTATACCCTACACTCTACACTCTATACCCTACACTCTATACCCTACACTCTATACCCTACACTCTATACCCTACACTCTATACCCTACACTCTATACCATACACTCTATACCCTACACTCTACACTCTATACCCTACACTCTATACCCTACACTCTACACTCTATACCCTACACTCTATACCCTACACTCTATACTCTACACCCTATACCCTACACTCTACACTCTATACCCTACACTCTATACCCTACACTCTATACCCTACACTCTATACCCTACACTCTACACTCTACACTCTATACCATACACTCTATACCCTACACTCTACACTCTATACCCTACACTCTATACCCTGCACTCTATACACTACACCCTACGCTCTATACCCTACACTCTATACCCTACACTCTATACTCTATACCCTACACTCTATTCCATACATTCTATACCCTACACTCTATACCCTACACTGTAATCAGTACACTCTATACCCTACACTCTATTCCCTACACTCTATACCATACACTCTATACCCTACACTCTATACCCTACACTCTACACTCTATTCCATGCACTCTATACCCTACACTCTATACCCTACACTCTATTCCATACATTCTATACCCTACACTCTATACCCTACACTGTAATCAGTACACTCTACACTCTATACCCTACACTCTATACCCTACACTCTATACCACACAATCCATACCCTACAATCTATACCCTACAATCTACACTCTATACCCTACACTCTATACCCTACAATCTAAACCCTACATTCTATACCCTACACTCTATACCCTACACTCTACACTCTATACCCTACAATCTATACCCTACACTCTACACTCTATACCCTACACTCTATACCCTACACTCTATACCCTACACTCTATACCCTACACTCTATACCATACGCTCTATACCCTACACTCTACACTCTATACCCTACACTCTATACCCTACACTTTATACCCTACACTCTACACTCTACACTCTATACCCTACACTCTATACCCTACACTCTATACTCTACACTCTATACCCTACACTCTATACCCTACACTCTATACCCTACACTCTACACTCTATACCCTACACTCTATACCCTAAACTCTATACCCTACACTCTATACCCTACACTCCATACCCTCCACTCTGTACCCTACACTCTACACTCTATACCCTACACTCTATACCATACGCTCTATACCCTACACTCTATACCCGACACTCTATACCCTACACTATACACTCTATACCCTACACTCTACACTGTATACCATACACTCTATACCCTACACTCTATACCCTACACTCTACACTCTATACCCTACACTCTACACCCTTCACTCTATACCATACACTCTATACCCTACACTCTACACTCTATACCCTACACTCTATACCTTACACTCTATACCCTACACCCTACGCTCTATTCCCTACACTCTATACCCTACACTCTACACTTTATACCCTACACTCTATTCCATACACTCTATACCCTACACTCTATACACTACACTCTACACTCTATACCTTACACTCTACACTTTACACTATATACCCTACACTCTATAGCCTACACTCTATACCCTACACTCTATACCCTACACTCTACACTCTATACCCTACATTCTATACCCTACACTCTAATCCCTACACTCTACACTCTATACCCTACACTCTATACCCTACACTCTATACCCTACACTCTATACCCTACACTCTACACTCTATACCCTACACTCTATGCCCTACACTCTATACCCTACACTCTATACCCTACACTATATACCCTACACTCTATACCCTACACTCTATACCATACACTATATACCCTACACTCTACACTCTATTCCCTACACTCTATACCATACACTCTATACCCTTTACTCTATACCCTACACTCTATAACCTACACTATACACTCTATACCCTACACTCTACACTCTATACCATACACTCTATACTCTACACTCTATACCCTACACTCTACACCCTACAATCTATACCCTACACTCTATGCCCTACACTCTATACCCTACACTCTATACCCTACACACTATACCCTACACTCTACAATCTATACCATACACTCCATACCCTACACGCTATACCATACACTCTATACCACACACTCTATACCCTACACTCTATACCATACACTCTACACTATATACCCTACACTCTATACCCTACAATCTACACTCTATACCCTACACTCTACACTCGATACTCTACGCTCTATACCATACACTCTATACCCTAAACTCTATACCATACACACTATACCCTACACTCTATACCCTACACTCTATACGCTACACTCTACACTCTATACCCTACACTCTATACTCTACACTCTATACCCTACACTCTATACCCTACACTCTATACCTTACACTCTATACCCTACACTCTACACTCTATACCCTACACTCAATACCCTACACTCTATACCCTACACTCTATACCCTACACTCTACACTCTATACCCTAAACTCTACACTCTATACTCTACACTCTACACTCTATACCCTACACTCTATACCCTACACTTTATACCCTACACTCTACACACTATACCCTACACTCTATACCATACACTCTACACCCTACACTCTATACCCTACACTCTATACCATACACTCTATACCCTACACTCTACACTCTATACCCTAGACTCTATACCATACACTCTATACCCTACACTCTATACCCTACACTCTAATCTCTATACCATACACTCTATACCCTACACTCTATAACATACATTCTACACCCTACAATCTATACCATACACTCTATACCCTACACTCTATAACATACATTCTACACCCTACAATCTATACCATACACTCTATACCCTACACTCTACACTCTATACCATACACTCTATACCCTACACTCTACACTTTATACCCTACACTCTATACCCTACACTCTATAACCTACACTCTATACCCTACACGCTATACCCTACACTCTATACCCTACACTCTATACCCTACACTATATACCCTACACTCTACACCCTACACTCTATACCCTACACCCTATACCCTACACTCTATACCCTAATCTCTACACCCTACACTCTATACCCTACACTCTATACCCTACACTCTATACCCTACACTCTACACTCTATACCCTACACTCTATACTCTACACTCTATACCATACACTCTATACCATACACTTTATCCCCTACACTCTATACCATACACTTTATCCCCTACACTCTATACCATACACTCTACACTCTATACCCTACACTCTGCACTCTATACCCTACACTCTATAACCTACACTCTACACTCTATACCCTACACTCTACACTCTATACCCTACACTCTATACCCTACAATCTATACCATACACTCTATACCATACACTCTATACCCTACACTCTATACCCTACACTCTATACCCTACACTCTACACTCTATACCCTACACTCTATGCCCTACAATCTATACCATACACTCTATACCATACACTCTATACCCTACTCTCTATACCTCACACTCTACACTCTATCCCCTGCACTCTATACCATACACTCTACACTCTATACCCTACACTCTATACCCTACACTCTACACTCTATACCCTACACTCTATACCATACACTCTATACCCTAAACTCTATGCCATACACTCTACACCATACAATCTATACCATACACTCTATACCTACACTCTACACTCTATACCCTTCACTCTATACCCTACACTCTATACCATACAATCTATACCCTACACTCTACACTCTATACCCTACACTCTATACCTTACACTCTATACCCTACACCCTACGCTCTATACCCTACACTCTATACCCTACACTCTATACTCTATACCCTACACTCTGTACCCTACACTCTATACCATACACTTTATACCCTACACTCTATACCATACACTCTACACTCTATTCCATGCACTCTATACCCTACACTCTATTCCCTACACTCTACACTCTATACCCTACACTCTACACTCTATACCCTACACTCTATACCCTACACTCTATACTCTATACCCTACACTCTATACCCTACACTATACACTCTATGCCCTACACTCTATGCCCTACACTCTAATCCCTACACTCTACACTCTATAACCTACACTCTATACTCTACACTCCATACTCTACACTCTATACCCTATACTCTACACTCTATACCCTACACTCTATACCATACACTCTAATCCCTACACTCTACACTCTATACCCTACACTCTATACCCTACACTCCATACCCTACACTCTATACCCTACACTCTACACTCTATACCCTACACTCTATACCCTACACTCTATACCCTACACTCTATACCCTAAACTCTATACCATACACTCTACACCATACAATCTATACCATACACTCTATACCTACACTCTACACTCTATACCCTTCACTCTATACCCTACACTCTATACCATACACTCTATACCCTACACTCTACACTCTATACCCTACACTCTATACCCTACACTCTATACCCTACACCCTACGCTCTATACCCTACACTCTATACCCTACACTCTATACTCTATACCCTATACTCTATTCCATACATTCTATACCCTACACTCTATACCCTACAGTCTAATCCCTACACTCTACACTCTATACCCTACACTCTGTACCCTACACTCTATACCATACACTTTATACCCTACACTCTATACCATACACTCTACACTCTATTCCATGCACTCTATACCCTACACTCTATTCCCTACACTCTACACTCTATACCCTACACTCTACACTCTATACCCTACACTCTATACCCTACACTCTATACTCTATATCCTACACTCTATACCCTACACTATACACTCTATGCCCTACACTCTATGCCCTACACTCTAATCCCTACACTCTACACTCTATAACCTACACTCTATACTCTACACTCCATACTCTACACTCTATACCCTATACTCTACACTCTATACCCTACACTCTATACCATACACTCTAATCCCTACACTCTACACTCTATACCCTACACTCTATACCCTACACTCCATGCCCTACACTCTATACCCTACACTCTACACTCTATACCCTACACTCTATACCCTACACTCTATACCCTACACTCTATACCCTACACTCTATACCCTACACTCTATACCATACACTCTATACCCTACACTCTACACTCTATACCCTACACTCTATACCCTACACTCTACACTCTATACCCTACACTCTATACCCTACACTCTATACTCTACACCCTATACCCTACACTCTACACTCTATACCCTACACTCTATACCCTACACTCTATACCCTACACTCTATACCCTACACTCTACACTCTACACTCTATACCATACACTCTATACCCTACACTCTACACTCTATACCCTACACTCTATACCCTGCACTCTATACACTACACCCTACGCTCTATACCCTACACTCTATACCCTACACTCTATACTCTATACCCTACACTCTATTCCATACATTCTATACCCTACACTCTATACCCTACACTGTAATCAGTACACTCTATACCCTACACTCTATTCCCTACACTTTATACCATACACTCTATACCCTACACTCTATACCCTACACTCTACACTCTATTCCATGCACTCTATACCCTACACTCTATACCCTACACTCTATTCCATACATTCTATACCCTACACTCTATACCCTACACTGTAATCAGTACACTCTACACTCTATACCCTACACTCTATACCCTACACTCTATACCATACAATCCATACCCTACAATCTATACCCTACAATCTACACTCTATACCCTACACTCTATACCCTACAATCTAAACCCTACATTCTATACCCTACACTCTATACCCTACACTCTACACTCTATACCCTACAATCTATACCCTACACTCTACACTCTATACCCTACACTCTATACCCTACACTCTATACCCTACACTCTATACCCTACACTCTATACCATACGCTCTATACCCTACACTCTACACTCTATACCCTACACTCTATACCCTACACTCTATACCCTATACTCTACACTCTACACTCTATTCCCTACACTCTATACCCTACACTCTATACTCTACACTCTATACCCTACACTCTATACCCTACACTCTATACCCTACACTCTATACCCTACACTCTATACTCTACACTCTATACCCTACACTCTATACCCTACACTCTATACCCTACACTCTATACCCTACACTCTATACCCTACACTCTATACCCTACACTCTATACCATACACTCTATACCCTACACTCTACACTCTATACCCTACACTCTATACCCTACACTCTATACCCTACACCCTACGCTCTATACCCTACACTCTATACCCTACACTCTATACTCTATACCCTATACTCTATTCCATACATTCTATACCCTACACTCTATACCCTACAGTCTAATCCCTACACTCTACACTCTATACCCTACACTCTGTACCCTACACTCTATACCATACACTTTATACCCTACACTCTATACCATACACTCTACACTCTATACCCTACACTCTACACTCTATACTCTACACTCTATACCCTACACTCTATACTCTATATCCTACACTCTATACCCTACACTATACACTCTATGCCCTACACTCTATGCCCTACACTCTAATCCCTACACTCTACACTCTATAACCTACACTCTATACTCTACACTCCATACTCTACACTCTATACCCTATACTCTACACTCTATACCCTACACTCTATACCATACACTCTAATCCCTACACTCTACACTCTATACCCTACACTCTATACCCTACACTCCATGCCCTACACTCTATACCCTACACTCTACACTCTATACCCTACACTCTATACCCTACACTCTATACCCTACACTCTATACCCTACACTCTATACCCTACACTCTATACCATACACTCTATACCCTACACTCTACACTCTATACCCTACACTCTTTACCCTACACTCTACACTCTATACCCTACACTCTATACCCTACACTCTATACTCTACACCCTATACCCTACACTCTACACTCTATACCCTACACTCTATACCCTACACTCTATACCCTACACTCTATACCCTACACTCTACACTCTACACTCTATACCATACACTCTATACCCTACACTCTACACTCTAAACCCTACACTCTATACCCTGCACTCTATACACTACACCCTACGCTCTATACCCTACACTCTATACCCTACACTCTATACTCTATACCCTACACTCTATTCCATACATTCTATACCCTACACTCTATACCCTACACTGTAATCAGTACACTCTATACCCTACACTCTATTCCCTACACTCTATACCATACACTCTATACCCTACACTCTATACCCTACACTCTACACTCTATTCCATGCACTCTATACCCTACACTCTATACCCTACACTCTATTCCATACATTCTATACCCTACACTCTATACCCTACACTGTAATCAGTACACTCTACACTCTATACCCTACACTCTATACCCTACACTCTATACCATACAATCCATACCCTACAATCTATACCCTACAATCTACACTCTATACCCTACACTCTATACCCTACAATCTAAACCCTACATTCTATACCCTACACTCTATACCCTACACTCTACACTCTATACCCTACAATCTATACCCTACACTCTACACTCTATACCCTACACTCTATACCCTACACTCTATACCCTACACTCTATACCCTACACTCTATACCATACGCTCTATAACCTACACTCTACACTCTATACCCTACACTCTATACCCTACACTCTATACCCTACACTCTACACTCTACACTCTATACCCTACACTCTATACCCTACACTCTATACTCTACACTCTATACCCTACACTATGTACCCTACACTCTATACCCTACACTCTATACCATACACTATATACCCTACACTCTACACTCTATTCCCTACACTCTATACCATACACTCTATACCCTTTACTCTATACCCTACACTCTATAACCTACACTATACACTCTATACCCTACACTCTACACTCTATACCATACACTCTATACTCTACACTCTATACCCTACACTCTACACTCTATACCCTACAATCTATACCCTACACTCTATGCCCTACACTCTATACCCTACACTCTATACCCTACACACTATACCCTACACTCTACAATCTATACCATACACTCCATACCCTACACGCTATACCATACACTCTATACCACACACTCTATACCCTACACTCTATACCATACACTCTACACTATATACCCTACACTCTATACCCTACAATCTACACTCTATACCCTACACTCTACACTCGATACTCTACGCTCTATACCATACACTCTATACCCTAAACTCTATACCATACACACTATACCCTACACTCTATACCCTACACTCTATACGCTACACTCTACACTCTATACCCTACACTCTATACTCTACACTCTATACCCTACACTCTATACCCTACACTCTATACCTTACACTCTATACCCTACACTCTACACTCTATACCCTACACTCAATACCCTACACTCTATACCCTACACTCTATACCCTACACTCTACACTCTATACCCTAAACTCTACACTCTATACTCTACACTCTACACTCTATACCCTACACTCTATACCCTACACTCTATACCCTACACTCTACACACTATACCCTACACTCTATACCATACACTCTACACCCTACACTCTATACCCTACACTCTATACCATACACTCTATACCCTACACTCTACACTCTATACCCTAGACTCTATACCATACACTCTATACCCTACACTCTATACCCTACACTCTAATCTCTATACCATACACTCTATACCCTACACTCTATAACATACATTCTACACCCTACAATCTATACCATACACTCTATACCCTACACTCTATAACATACATTCTACACCCTACAATCTATACCATACACTCTATACCCTACACTCTACACTCTATACCATACACTCTATACCCTACACTCTACACTTTATACCCTACACTCTATACCCTACACTCTATAACCTACACTCTATACCCTACACGCTATACCCTACACTCTATACCCTACACTCTATACCCTACACTATATACCCTACACTCTACACCCTACACTCTATACCCTACACCCTATACCCTACACTCTATACCCTAATCTCTACACTCTACACTCTATACCCTACACTCTATACCCTACACTCTACACTCTATACCCTACACTCTATACTCTACACTCTATACCATACACTCTATACCATACACTTTATCCCCTACACTCTATACCATACACTTTATCCCCTACACTCTATACCATACACTCTACACTCTATACCCTACACTCTGCACTCTATACCCTACACTCTATAACCTACACTCTACACTCTATACCCTACACTCTACACTCTATACCCTAAACTCTATACCCTACAATCTATACCATACACTCTATACCATACACTCTATACCCTACACTCTATACCCTACACTCTATACCCTACACTCTACACTCTATACCCTACACTCTATGCCCTACAATCTATACCATACACTCTATACCATACACTCTATACCCTACACTCTATACCTCACACTCTACACTCTATCCCCTGCACTCTATACCATACACTCTACACTCTATACCCTACACTCTACACCCTACACTCTACACTCTACACCCTACACTCTATACCCTACACTCTACACTATATACCCTACACTCTACACTCTATACCCTACACTCTATACCCTACAATCTATACCATACACTCTATACCATACACTCTACACCCTACACTCTATACCCTACACTCTATACCCTACACTCTATACCCTACACTCTATACCATACACTCTATACCCTACACTCTATACCTCACACTCTACACTCTATCCCCTGCACTCTATACCATACACTCTACACTCTATACCCTACACTCTACACTCTATACCCTACACTCTATACCCTACACTCTATACTCTACACTCTATACCCTACACTCTATACCCTACACTCTATACCCTACACTCTACACTCTATACCCTACACTCTATACCCTAAACTCTATACCCTACACTCTATACCCTACACTCCATACCCTCCACTCTATACCCTACACTCTATACCATACGCTCTATACCCTACACTCTATACCCGACACTCTATACCCTACACTATACACTCTATACCCTACACTCTACACTGTATAACATACACTCTATACCCTACACTCTATACCCTACACTCTACACTCTATACCCTACACTCTACACCCTACACTCTATACCATACACTCTATACCCTACACTCTACACTCTATACCCTACACTCTATACCTTACACTCTATACCCTACACCCTACGCTCTATACCCTACACTCTATACCCTACACTCTACACTTTATACCCTACACTCTATTCCATACACTCTATACCCTACACTCTATACCCTACACTCTACACTCTATACCATACACTCTATCCCCTACACTCTATACCATACACTCTACACTCTATACCCTACACTGTATACCCTACACTCTAAACTCTATACCCTACACTCTATACCCTACACTCTACACTCTATACCCTACACTCTACACTCTATACCCTACACTCTATACCCTACAATCTATATCATACACTCTATACCATACACACTATACCATACACTCTACACTCTATACCCTACACTCTATACCCTACACTCTACACTCTATACCCTACACTCTATACCCTACACTCTACACTCTATACCCTACACTCTATACCCTACACTCTATACCATACACTCTATACCATACACTCTATCCCCTACACTCTATCCCATACACTCTACACTCTATACCCTACACTCTACACTCTATACCCTACACTCTACACTCTATACCCTACACTCTACACCCTACACTCTATACCATACACTCTATACCCTACACTCTACACTCTATACCCTACACTCTATACCCTACACTCTATACCCAACACCCTACGCTCTATACCCTACACTCTATACCCTACACTCTACACACTATACCCTACACTCTATTCCATACACTCTATACCCTACACTCTATACCCTACACTCTACACTCTATACCCTACACTCTACACTTTACACACTATGCCCTACACTCTATACCCTACACTCTATACTCTATACCCTACACTCTATACCGTACATTCTACACTCTATACCCTACACTCTATACCCTACACTCTAATCCCTACACTCTACACTCTATACCCTACACTTTATACCCTACACTCTATACCCTACTCTCTACACTCTATACCCTACACTCTATACCCTACACTTTATACCGTACACTCTACACTCTATACCCTACACTCTATACCATACACTCTACACTCTATTCCCTACACTCTATACCATACACTCTAAACCCTACACTCTATACCCTACACTATACACTCTATACCCTACAATCTATACCCTACACACTATGCCCTACACTCTATACCCTACACTCTATACCCTACACTCTACACTCTATACCCTACACTCTATACCATACACTCTATACCCTAAACTCTATACCATACACTCTACACCATACAATCTATACCATACACTCTATACCTACACTCTACACTCTATACCCTTCACTCTATACCCTACACTCTATACCATACAATCTATACCCTACACTCTACACTCTATACCCTACACTCTATACCCTACACTCTATACCCTACACCCTACGCTCTATACCCTACATTCTATACCCTACACTCTATACTCTATACCCTACACTCTGTACCCTACACTCTATACCATACACTTTATACCCTACACTCTATACCATACACTCTACACTCTATTCCATGCACTCTATACCCTACACTCTATTCCCTACACTCTACACTCTATACCCTACACTCTATACCCTACACTCTATACCCTACACTCTATACTCTATACCCTACACTCTATACCCTACACTATACACTCTATGCCCTACACTCTATGCCCTACACTCTAATCCCTACACTCTACACTCTATAACCTACACTCTATACTCTACACTCCATACTCTACACTCTATACCCTATACTCTACACTCTATACCCTACACTCTATACCATACACTCTAATCCCTACACTCTACACTCTATACCCTACACTCTATACCCTTCACTCCATACCCTACACTCTATACCCTACACTCTACACTCTATACCCTACACTCTATACCCTACACTCTATACCCTACACTCTATACCCTACACTCTATACCCTACACTCTATACCCTAAACTCTATACCATACACTCTACACCATACAATCTATACCATACACTCTATACCTACACTCTACACTCTATACCCTTCACTCTATACCCTACACTCTATACCATACACTCTATACCCTACACTCTACACTCTATACCCTACACTCTATACCCTACACTCTATACCCTACACCCTACGCTCTATACCCTACACTCTATACCCTACACTCTATACTCTATACCCTATACTCTATTCCATACATTCTATACCCTACACTCTATACCCTACAGTCTAATCCCTACACTCTACACTCTATACCCTACACTCTGTACCCTACACTCTATACCATACACTTTATACCCTACACTCTATACCATACACTCTACACTCTATTCCATGCACTCTATACCCTACACTCTATTCCCTACACTCTACACTCCATACCTTACACTCTACACTCTATACCCTACACTCTATACCCTACACTCTATACTCTATATCCTACACTCTATACCCTACACTATACACTCTATGCCCTACACTCTATGCCCTACACTCTAATCCCTACACTCTACACTCTATAACCTACACTCTATACTCTACACTCCATACTCTACACTCTATACCCTATACTCTACACTCTATACCCTACACTCTATACCATACACTCTAATCCCTACACTCTACACTCTATACCCTACACTCTATGCCCTACACTCCATGCCCTACACTCTATACCCTACACTCTACACTCTATACCCTACACTCTATACCCTACACTCTATACCCTACACTCTATACCCTACACTCTATACCCTACACTCTATACCATACACTCTATACCCTACACTCTACACTCTATACCCTACACTCTATACCCTACACTCTACACTCTATACCCTACACTCTATACCCTACACTCTATACTCTACACCCTATACCCTACACTCTACACTCTATACCCTACACTCTATACCCTACACTCTACACTCTATACCCTACACTCTACACTCTACACTCTATACCATACACTCTATACCCTACACTCTACACTCTATACCCTACACTCTATACCCTGCACTCTATACACTACACCCTACGCTCTATACCCTACACTCTATACCCTACACTCTATACTCTATACCCTACACTCTATTCCATACATTCTATACCCTACACTCTATACCCTACACTGTAATCAGTACACTCTATACCCTACACTCTATTCCCTACACTCTATACCATACACTCTATACCCTACACTCTATACCCTACACTCTACACTCTATTCCATGCACTCTATACCCTACACTCTATACCCTACACTCTATTCCATACATTCTATACCCTACACTCTATACCCTACACTGTAATCAGTACACTCTACACTCTATACCCTACACTCTATACCCTACACTCTATACCATACAATCCATACCCTACAATCTATACCCTACAATCTACACTCTATACCCTACACTCTATACCCTACAATCTAAACCCTACATTCTATACCCTACACTCTATACCCTACACTCTACACTCTATACCCTACAATCTATACCGTACACTCTACACTCTATACCCTACACTCTATACCCTACACTCTATACCCTACACTCTATACCATACACTCTATACCCTACACTCTACACTCTATACCCTACACTCTATACCCTACACTCTATACCCTACACTCTACACTCTACACTCTATACCCTACACTCTATACCCTACACTCTATACTCTACACTCTATACCCTACACTCTATACCCTACACTCTATACCCTACACTCTACACTCTATACCCTACACTCTATACCCTAAACTCTATACCCTACACTCTATACCCTACACTCCATACCCTCCACTCTGTACCCTACACTCTACACTCTATACCCTACACTCTATACCATACGCTCTATACCCTACACTCTATACCCGACACTCTATACCCTACACTATACACTCTATACCCTACACTCTACACTGTATACCATACACTCTATACCCTACACTCTATACCCTACACTCTACACTCTATACCCTACACTCTACACCCTACACTCTATACCATACACTCTATACCCTGCACTCTACACTCTATACCCTACACTCTATACCTTACACTCTATACCCTACACCCTACGCTCTATACCCTACACTCTATACCCTACACTCTACACTTTATACCCTACACTCTATTCCATACACTCTATACCCTACACTCTATACACTACACTCTACACTCTATACCTTACACTCTACACTTTACACTATATACCCTACACTCTATAGCCTACACTCTATACCCTACACTCTATACCCTACACTCTACACTCTATACCCTACATGCTATACCCTACACTCTAATCCCTACACTCTACACTCTATACCCTACACTCTATACCCTACACTCTATACCCTACACTCTATACCCTACACTCTACACTCTATACCCTACACTCTATACCCTACACTCTATACCCTACACTATATACCCTACACTCTATACCCTACACTCTATACCATACACTATATACCCTACACTCTACACTCTATTCCCTACACTCTATACCATACACTCTATACCCTTTACTCTATACCCTACACTCTATAACCTACACTATACACTCTATACCCTACACTCTACACTCTATACCATACACTCTATACTCTACACTCTATACCCTACACTCTACACTCTATACCCTACAATCTATACCCTACACTCTATGCCCTACACTCTATACCCTACACTCTATACCCTACACACTATACCCTACACTCTACAATCTATACCATACACTCCATACCCTACACGCAATACCATACACTCTATACCACACACTCTATACCCTACACTCTATACCCTACAATCTACACTCTATACCCTACACTCTACACTCGATACCCTACGCTCTATACCATACACTCTATACCCTAAACTCTATACCATACACACTATACCCTACACTCTATACCCTACACTCTATACGCTACACTCTACACTCTATACCCTACACTCTATACTCTACACTCTATACCCTACACTCTATACCCTAAACTCTATACCCTACACTCTATACCCTACACTCCATACCCTCCACTCTGTACCCTACACTCTACACTCTATACCCTACACTCTATACCATACGCTCTATACCCTACACTCTATACCCGACACTCTATACCCTACACTATACACTCTATACCCTACACTCTACACTGTATACCATACACTCTATACCCTACACTCTATACCCTACACTCTACACTCTATACCCTACACTCTACACCCTACACTCTATACCATACACTCTATACCCTGCACTCTACACTCTATACCCTACACTCTATACCTTACACTCTATACCCTACACCCTACGCTCTATACCCTACACTCTATACCCTACACTCTACACTTTATACCCTACACTCTATTCCATACACTCTATACCCTACACTCTATACACTACACTCTACACTCTATACCTTACACTCTACACTTTACACTATATACCCTACACTCTATAGCCTACACTCTATACCCTACACTCTATACCCTACACTCTACACTCTATACCCTACATGCTATACCCTACACTCTAATCCCTACACTCTACACTCTATACCCTACACTCTATACCCTACACTCTATACCCTACACTCTATACCCTACACTCTACACTCTATACCCTACACTCTATACCCTACACTCTATACCCTACACTATATACCCTACACTCTATACCCTACACTCTATACCATACACTATATACCCTACACTCTACACTCTATTCCCTACACTCTATACCATACACTCTATACCCTTTACTCTATACCCTACACTCTATAACCTACACTATACACTCTATACCCTACACTCTACACTCTATACCATACACTCTATACTCTACACTCTATACCCTACACTCTACACTCTATACCCTACAATCTATACCCTACACTCTATGCCCTACACTCTATACCCTACACTTTATACCCTACACACTATACCCTACACTCTACAATCTATACCATACACTCCATACCCTACACGCTATACCATACACTCTATACCACACACTCTATACCCTACACTCTATACCCTACAATCTACACTCTATACCCTACACTCTACACTCGATACCCTACGCTCTATACCATACACTCTATACCCTAAACTCTATACCATACACACTATACCCTACACTCTATACCCTACACTCTATACGCTACACTCTACACTCTATACCCTACACTCTATACTCTACACTCTATACCCTACACTCTATACCCTACACTCTATACCTTACACTCTATACCCTACACTCTACACTCTATACCCTACACTCAATACCCTACACTCTATACCCTACACTCTATACCCTACACTCTACACTCTATACCCTAAACTCTACACTCTATACTCTACACTCTACACTCTATACCCTACACTCTATACCCTACACTCTATACCCTACACTCTACACACTATACCCTACACTCTATACCATACACTCTACACCCTACACTCTATACCCTACACTCTATACCATACACTCTATACCATACAATCTATACCCTACACTCTACACTCTATACCCTACACTCTATACCCTACACTCTATACCCTACACCCTACGCTCTATACCCTACATTCTATACCCTACACTCTATACTCTATACCCTACACTCTGTACCCTACACTCTATACCATACACTTTATACCCTACACTCTATACCATACACTCTACACTCTATTCCATGCACTCTATACCCTACACTCTATTCCCTACACTCTACACTCTATACCCTACACTCTACACTCTATACCCTACACTCTATACCCTACACTCTATACTCTATACCCTACACTCTATACCCTACACTATACACTCTATGCCCTACACTCTACACCCTACACTCTATACCATACACTCTATACCCTACACTCTACACTCTATACCCTACACTCTATACCTTACACTCTATACCCTACACCCTACGCTCTATACCCTACACTCTATACCCTACACTCTACACTTTATACCCTACACTCTATTCCATACACTCTATACCCTACACTCTATACCCTACACTCTACACTCTATACCATACACTCTATCCCCTACACTCTATACCATACACTCTACACTCTGTACCCTACACTGTATACCCTACACTCTAAACTCTATACCCTACACTCTATACCCTACACTCTACACTCTATACCCTACACTCTACACTCTATACCCTACACTCTATACCCTACAATCTATATCATACACTCTATACCATACACACTATACCATACACTCTACACTCTATACCCTACACTCTATACCCTACACTCTACACTCTATACCCTACACTCTATACCCTACACTCTACACTCTATACCCTACACTCTATACCCTACACTTTATACCATACACTCTATACCATACACTCTATCCCCTACACTCTATCCCATACACTCTACACTCTATACCCTACACTCTACACTCTATACCCTACACTCTACACTCTATACCCTACACTCTACACCCTACACTCTATACCATACACTCTATACCCTACACTCTACACTCTATACCCTACACTCTATACCCTACACTCTATACCCAACACCCTACACTCTATACCCTACACTCTATACCCTACACTCTACACACTATACCCTACACTCTATTCCATACACTCTATACCCTACACTCTATACCCTACACTCTACACTCTATACCCTACACTCTACACTTTACACACTATGCCCTACACTCTATACCCTACACTCTATACTCTATACCCTACACTCTATACCGTACATTCTACACTCTATACCCTACACTCTATACCCTACACTCTAATCCCTACACT
Source organism: Ranitomeya imitator (assembly GCF_032444005.1). NCBI lineage: Eukaryota > Metazoa > Chordata > Amphibia > Anura > Dendrobatidae > Ranitomeya > Ranitomeya imitator. The sequence goes on from NW_027194637.1 coordinate 236,187, forward strand.
CTACACTCTATACCCTACACTTTATACCCTACACTCTATACCCTACTCTCTACACTCTATACCCTACACTCTATACCCTACACTTTATACCGTACACTCTACACTCTATACCCTACACTCTATACCATACACTCTACACTCTATTCCCTACACTCTATACCATACACTCTAAACCCTACACTCTATACCCTACACTATACACTCTATACCCTACAATCTATACCCTACACACTATGCCCTACACTCTATACCCTACACTCTATACCCTACACTCTACACTCTATACCCTACACTCTATACCATACACTCTATACCCTAAACTCTATACCATACACTCTACACCATACAATCTATACCATACACTCTATACCTACACTCTACACTCTATACCCTTCACTCTATACCCTACACTCTATACCATACAATCTATACCCTACACTCTACACTCTATACCCTACACTCTATACCCTACACTCTATACCCTACACCCTACGCTCTATACCCTACATTCTATACCCTACACTCTATACTCTATACCCTACACTCTGTACCCTACACTCTATACCATACACTTTATACCCTACACTCTATACCATACACTCTACACTCTATTCCATGCACTCTATACCCTACACTCTATTCCCTACACTCTACACTCTATACCCTACACTATACACTCTATACCCTACACTCTATACCCTACACTCTATACTCTATACCCTACACTCTATACCCTACACTATACACTCTATGCCCTACACTCTATGCCCTACACTCTAATCCCTACACTCTACACTCTATAACCTACACTCTATACTCTACATTCCATACTCTACACTCTATACCCTATACTCTACACTCTATACCCTACACTCTATACCATACACTCTAATCCCTACACTCTACACTCTATACCCTACACTCTATACCCTACACTCCATACCCTACACTCTATACCCTACACTCTACACTCTATACCCTACACTCTATACCCTACACTCTATACCCTACACTCTATACCCTACACTCTATACCCTAAACTCTATACCATACACTCTACACCATACAATCTATACCATACACTCTATACCTACACTCTACACTCTATACCCTTCACTCTATACCCTACACTCTATACCATACACTCTATACCCTACACTCTACACTCTATACCCTACACTCTATACCCTACACTCTATACCCTACACCCTACGCTCTATACCCTACACTCTATACCCTACACTCTATACTCTATACCCTATACTCTATTCCATACATTCTATACCCTACACTCTATACCCTACAGTCTAATCCCTACACTCTACACTCTATACCCTACACTCTGTACCCTACACTCTATACCATACACTTTATACCCTACACTCTATACCATACACTCTACACTCTATTCCATGCACTCTATACCCTACACTCTATTCCCTACACTCTACACTCTATACCCTACACTCTACACTCTATACCCTACACTCTATACCCTACACTCTATACTCTATATCCTACACTCTATACCCTACACTATACACTCTATGCCCTACACTCTATGCCCTACATTCTAATCCCTACACTCTACACTCTATAACCTACACTCTATACTCTACACTCCATACTCTACACTCTATACCCTATACTCTACACTCTATACCCTACACTCTATACCATACACTCTAATCCCTACACTCTACACTCTATACCCTACACTCTATACCCTACACTCCATGCCCTACACTCTATACCCTACACTCTATACCCTACACTCTATACATAACATAACATAACATAATTAGTAAGGCCGAAAAAAGACATTTGTCCATCCAGTTCAGCCTATATTCCATCATAATAAATACCCAGATCTACGTCCTTCTACAGAACCTAATAATTGTATGATACAATATTGTTCTGCTCCAGGAATACATCCAGGCCTCTCTTGAACCCCTCGACTGAGTTCGCCATCACCACCTCCTCAGGCAAGCAATTCCAGATTCTCACTGCCCTAACAGTAAAGAATCCTCTTCTATGTTGGTGGAAAAACCTTCTCTCCTCCAGACGCAAAGAATGCCCCCTTGTGCCCGTCACCTTCCTTGGTATAAACAGATCCTCAGCAAGATATTTGTATTGTCCCCTTATATACTTATACATGGTTATTAGATCGCCCCTCAGTCGTCTTTTTTCTAGACTAAATAATCCTAATTTCGCTAATCTATCTGGGTATTGTAGTTCTCCCATCCCCTTTATTAATTTTGTTGCCCTCCTTTGTACTCTCTCTAGTTCCATTATATCCTTCCTGAGCACCGGTGCCCAAAACTGGACACAGTACTCCATGTGCGGTCTAACTAGGGATTTGTACAGAGGCAGTATAATGCTCTCATCATGTGTATCCAGACCTCTTTTAATGCACCCCATGATCCTGTTTGCCTTGGCAGCTGCTGCCTGGCACTGGCTGCTCCAGGTAAGTTTATCATTAACTAGGATCCCCAAGTCCTTCTCCCTGTCAGATTTACCCAGTGGTTTCCCGTTCAGTGTGTAATGGTGATATTGATTCCCTCTTCCCATGTGTATAACCTTACATTTATCATTGTTAAACCTCATCTGCCACCTTTCAGCCCAAGTTTCCAACTTATCCAGATCCATCTGTAGCAGAATACTATCTTCTCTTGTATTAACTGCTTTACATAGTTTTGTATCATCTGCAAATATCGATATTTTACTGTGTAAACCTTCTACCAGATCATTAATGAATATGTTGAAGAGAACAGGTCCCAATACTGACCCCTGCGGTACCCCACAGGTCACAGCGACCCAGTTAGAGACTATACCATTTATAACCACCCTCTGCTTTCTATCACTAAGCCAGTTACTAACCCATTTACACACATTTTCCCCCAGACCAAGCATTCTCATTTTGTGTACCAACCTCTTGTGCGGCACGGTATCAAACGCTTTGGAAAAATCGAGATATACCACGTCCAATGACTCACCGTGGTCCAGTCTATAGCTTACCTCTTCATAAAAACTGATTAGATTGGTTTGACAGGAGCGATTTCTCATAAACCCATGCTGATATGGAGTTAAACAGTTATTCTCATTGAGATAATCCAGAATAACATCCCTCAAAAACCCTTCAAATATTTTACCAACAATAGAGGTTAGACTTACTGGCCTATAATTTCCAGGTTCACTTTTAGAGCCCTTTTTGAATATTGGCACCACATTTGCTATGCGCCAGTCCTGCGGAACAGACCCTGTCGCTATAGAGTCACTAAAAATAAGAAATAATGGTTTATCTATTACATTACTTAGTTCTCTTAGTACTCGTGGGTGTATGCCATCCGGACCCGGAGATTTATCTATTTTAATCTTATTTAGCCGGTTTCGCACCTCTTCTTGGGTTAGATTGGTGACCCTTAATATAGGGTTTTCATTGTTTCTTGGGATTTCACCTAGCATTTCATTTTCCACCGTGAATACCGTGGAGAAGAAGGTGTTTAATATGTTAGCTTTTTCCTCGTCATCTACAACCATTCTTTCCTCACTATTTTTTAAGGGGCCTACATTTTCAGTTTTTATTCTTTTACTATTGATATAGTTGAAGAACAGTTTGGGATTAGTTTTACTCTCCTTAGCAATGTGCTTCTCTGTTTCCTTTTTGGCAGCTTTAATTAGTTTTTTAGATAAAGTATTTTTCTCCCTATAGTTTTTTAGAGCTTCAATGGTGCCATCCTGCTTTAGTAGTGCAAATGCTTTCTTTTTACTGTTAATTGCCTGTCTTACTTCTTTGTTTAGCCACATTGGGTTTTTCCTATTTCTAGTCCTTTTATTCCCACAAGGTATAAACCGCTTACACTGCCTATTTAGGATGTTCTTAAACATTTCCCATTTATTATCTGTATTCTCATTTCTGAGGATATTGTCCCAGTCTACCAGATTAAGGGCATCTCTAAGCTGTTCAAACTTTGCCTTCCTAAAGTTCAATGTTTTTGTGACTCCCTGACAAGTCCCCCTAGTGAAAGACAGGTGAAACTGCACAATATTGTGGTCGCTATTTCCTAAATGCCCAACCACCTGCAGATTTGTTATTCTGTCAGGTCTATTAGATAGTATTAGGTCTAAAAGTGCTGCTCCTCTGGTTGGATTCTGCACCAATTGTGAAAGATAATTTTTCTTGGTTATTAGCAGAAACCTGTTGCCTTTATGGGTTTCACAGGTTTCTGTTTCCCAGTTAATATCCGGGTAGTTAAAGTCCCCCATAACCAGGACCTCATTATGGGTTGCAGCTTCATCTATCTGCTTTAGAAGTAGACTTTCCATGCTTTCTGTTATATTTGGGGGTTTGTAACAGACCCCAATGAGAATTTTGTTACCATTTTTCCCTCCATGAATTTCAACCCATATGGACTCGACATCCTCATTCCCTTCGCTAATATCCTCCCTTAAAGTGGACTTTAGACAAGACTTTACATAGAGACAAACCCCTCCTCCTCTCCGATTTTTACGATCCTTTCTAAACAGACTGTAACCCTGTAAGTTAACTGCCCAGTCATAGCTTTCATCTAACCATGTCTCGGTTATTCCCACTATGTCAAAGTTACCTGTAGATATTTCTGCTTCTAGTTCTTCCATCTTGTTTGTCAGGCTTCTGGCCCTACACTCTATACCCTACACTCTATACCCTACACTCTATACCCTACACTCTATACCATACACTCTATACCCTACACTCTACACTCTATACCCTACACTCTATACCCTACACTCTACACTCTATACCCTACACTCTATACCCTACACTCTATACTCTACACCCTATACCCTACACTCTACACTCTATACCCTACACTCTATACCCTACACTCTACACTCTATACCCTACACTCTATACCCTACACTCTACACTCTACACTCTATACCATACACTCTATACCCTACACTCTACACTCTATACCCTACACTCTATACCCTGCACTCTATACACTACACCCTACGCTCTATACCCTACACTCTATACCCTACACTCTATACTCTATACCCTACACTCTATTCCATACATTCTATACCCTACACTCTATACCCTACACTGTAATCAGTACACTCTATACCCTACACTCTATTCCCTACACTCTATACCATACACTCTATACCCTACACTCTATACCCTACACTCTACACTCTATTCCATGCTCTCTATACCCTACACTCTATACCCTACACTCTATTCCATACATTCTATACCCTACACTCTATACCCTACACTGTAATCAGTACACTCTACACTCTATACCCTACACTCTATACCCTACACTCTATACCATACAATCCATACCCTACAATCTATACCCTACAATCTACACTCTATACCCTATACCCTACACTCTATACCCTACAATCTAAACCCTACATTCTATACCCTACACTCTATACCCTACACTCTACACTCTATACCCTACACTCTATACCATACAATCCATACCCTACAATCTATACCCTACAATCTACACTCTATACCCTACTCTCTACACTCTATACCCTACACTCTATACCCTACACTTTATACCGTACACTCTACACTCTATACCCTACACTCTATACCATACACTCTACACTCTATTCCCTACACTCTATACCATACACTCTAAACCCTACACTCTATACCCTACACTATACACTCTATACCCTACAATCTATACCCTACACACTATGCCCTACACTCTATACCCTACACTCTATACCCTACACTCTACACTCTATACCCTACACTCTATACCATACACTCTATACCCTAAACTCTATACCATACACTCTACACCATACAATCTATACCATACACTCTATACCTACACTCTACACTCTATACCCTTCACTCTATACCCTACACTCTATACCATACAATCTATACCCTACACTCTACACTCTATACCCTACACTCTATACCCTACACTCTATACCCTACACCCTACGCTCTATACCCTACATTCTATACCCTACACTCTATACTCTATACCCTACACTCTGTACCCTACACTCTATACCATACACTTTATACCCTACACTCTATACCATACACTCTACACTCTATTCCATGCACTCTATACCCTACACTCTATTCCCTACACTCTACACTCTATACCCTACACTCTATACCCTACACTCTATACCCTACACTCTATACTCTATACCCTACACTCTATACCCTACACTATACACTCTATGCCCTACACTCTATGCCCTACACTCTAATCCCTACACTCTACACTCTATAACCTACACTCTATACTCTACACTCCATACTCTACACTCTATACCCTATACTCTACACTCTATACCCTACACTCTATACCATACACTCTAATCCCTACACTCTACACTCTATACCCTACACTCTATACCCTACACTCCATACCCTACACTCTATACCCTACACTCTACACTCTATACCCTACACTCTATACCCTACACTCTATACCCTACACTCTATACCCTACACTCTATACCCTACACTCTATACCCTAAACTCTATACCATACACTCTACACCATACAATCTATACCATACACTCTATACCTACACTCTACACTCTATACCCTTCACTCTATACCCTACACTCTATACCATACACTCTATACCCTACACTCTACACTCTACACTCTATACCCTACACTCTATACCCTACACCCTACGCTCTATACCCTACATTCTATACCCTACACTCTATACCCTACAGTCTAATCCCTACACTCTACACTCTATACCCTACACTCTGTACCCTACACTCTATACCATACACTTTATACCCTACACTCTATACCATACACTCTACACTCTATTCCATGCACTCTATACCCTACACTCTATTCCCTACACTCTACACTCTATACCCTACACTCTACACTCTATACCCTACACTCTATACCCTACACTCTATACTCTATATCCTACACTCTATACCCTACACTATACACTCTATGCCCTACACTCTATGCCCTACACTCTAATCCCTACACTCTACACTCTATAACCTACACTCTATACTCTACACTCCATACTCTACACTCTATACCCTATACTCTACACTCTATACCCTACACTCTATACCATACACTCTAATCCCTACACTCTACACTCTATACCCTACACTCTATGCCCTACACTCCATGCCCTACACTCTATACCCTACACTCTACACTCTATACCCTACACTCTATACCCTACACTCTATACCCTACACTCTATACCCTACACTCTATACCCTACACTCTATACCATACACTCTATACCCTACACTCTACACTCTATACCCTACACTCTATACCCTACACTCTACACTCTATACCCTACACTCTATACCCTACACTCTATACTCTACACCCTATACCCTACACTCTACACTCTATACCCTACACTCTATACCCTACACTCTACACTCTATACCCTACACTCTATACCCTACACTCTACACTCTACACTCTATACCATACACTCTATACCCTACACTCTACACTCTATACCCTACACTCTATACCCTGCACTCTATACACTACACCCTACGCTCTATACCCTACACTCTATACCCTACACTCTATACTCTATACCCTACACTCTATTCCATACATTCTATACCCTACACTCTATACCCTACACTGTAATCAGTACACTCTATACCCTACACTCTATTCCCTACACTCTATACCATACACTCTATACCCTACACTCTATACCCTACACTCTACACTCTATTCCATGCACTCTATACCCTACACTCTATACCCTACACTCTATTCCATACATTCTATACCCTACACTCTATACCCTACACTGTAATCAGTACACTCTACACTCTATACCCTACACTCTATACCCTACACTCTATACCATACAATCCATACCCTACAATCTATACCCTACAATCTACACTCTATACCCTACACTCTATACCCTACAATCTAAACCCTACATTCTATACCCTACACTCTATACCCTACACTCTACACTCTATACCCTACAATCTATACCGTACACTCTACACTCTATACCCTACACTCTATACCCTACACTCTATACCCTACACTCTATACCATACACTCTATACCCTACACTCTACACTCTATACCCTACACTCTATACCCTACACTCTATACCCTACACTCTACACTCTACACTCTATACCCTACACTCTATACCCTACACTCTATACTCTACACTCTATACCCTACACTCTATACCCTACACTCTATACCCTACACTCTACACTCTATACCCTACACTCTATACCCTAAACTCTATACCCTACACTCTATACCCTACACTCCATACCCTCCACTCTGTACCCTACACTCTACACTCTATACCCTACACTCTATACCATACGCTCTATACCCTACACTCTATACCCGACACTCTATACCCTACACTATACACTCTATACCCTACACTCTACACTGTATACCATACACTCTATACCCTACACTCTATACCCTACACTCTACACTCTATACCCTACACTCTACACCCTACACTCTATACCATACACTCTATACCCTGCACTCTACACTCTATACCCTACACTCTATACCTTACACTCTATACCCTACACCCTACGCTCTATACCCTACACTCTATACCCTACACTCTACACTTTATACCCTACACTCTATTCCATACACTCTATACCCTACACTCTATACACTACACTCTACACTCTATACCTTACACTCTACACTTTACACTATATACCCTACACTCTATAGCCTACACTCTATACCCTACACTCTATACCCTACACTCTACACTCTATACCCTACATGCTATACCCTACACTCTAATCCCTACACTCTACACTCTATACCCTACACTCTATACCCTACACTCTATACCCTACACTCTATACCCTACACTCTACACTCTATACCCTACACTCTATACCCTACACTCTATACCCTACACTATATACCCTACACTCTATACCCTACACTCTATACCATACACTATATACCCTACACTCTACACTCTATTCCCTACACTCTATACCATACACTCTATACCCTTTACTCTATACCCTACACTCTATAACCTACACTATACACTCTATACCCTACACTCTACACTCTATACCATACACTCTATACTCTACACTCTATACCCTACACTCTACACTCTATACCCTACAATCTATACCCTACACTCTATGCCCTACACTCTATACCCTACACTCTATACCCTACACACTATACCCTACACTCTACAATCTATACCATACACTCCATACCCTACACGCAATACCATACACTCTATACCACACACTCTATACCCTACACTCTATACCCTACAATCTACACTCTATACCCTACACTCTACACTCGATACCCTACGCTCTATACCATACACTCTATACCCTAAACTCTATACCATACACACTATACCCTACACTCTATACCCTACACTCTATACGCTACACTCTACACTCTATACCCTACACTCTATACTCTACACTCTATACCCTACACTCTATACCCTAAACTCTATACCCTACACTCTATACCCTACACTCCATACCCTCCACTCTGTACCCTACACTCTACACTCTATACCCTACACTCTATACCATACGCTCTATACCCTACACTCTATACCCGACACTCTATACCCTACACTATACACTCTATACCCTACACTCTACACTGTATACCATACACTCTATACCCTACACTCTATACCCTACACTCTACACTCTATACCCTACACTCTACACCCTACACTCTATACCATACACTCTATACCCTGCACTCTACACTCTATACCCTACACTCTATACCTTACACTCTATACCCTACACCCTACGCTCTATACCCTACACTCTATACCCTACACTCTACACTTTATACCCTACACTCTATTCCACCCACTCTATACCCTACACTCTATACACTACACTCTACACTCTATACCTTACACTCTACACTTTACACTATATACCCTACACTCTATAGCCTACACTCTATACCCTACACTCTATACCCTACACTCTACACTCTATACCCTACATGCTATACCCTACACTCTAATCCCTACACTCTACACTCTATACCCTACACTCTATACCCTACACTCTATACCCTACACTCTATACCCTACACTCTACACTCTATACCCTACACTCTATACCCTACACTCTATACCCTACACTATATACCCTACACTCTATACCCTACACTCTATACCATACACTATATACCCTACACTCTACACTCTATTCCCTACACTCTATACCATACACTCTATACCCTTTACTCTATACCCTACACTCTATAACCTACACTATACACTCTATACCCTACACTCTACACTCTATACCATACACTCTATACTCTACACTCTATACCCTACACTCTACACTCTATACCCTACAATCTATACCCTACACTCTATGCCCTACACTCTATACCCTACACTTTATACCCTACACACTATACCCTACACTCTACAATCTATACCATACACTCCATACCCTACACGCTATACCATACACTCTATACCACACACTCTATACCCTACACTCTATACCCTACAATCTACACTCTATACCCTACACTCTACACTCGATACCCTACGCTCTATACCATACACTCTATACCCTAAACTCTATACCATACACACTATACCCTACACTCTATACCCTACACTCTATACGCTACACTCTACACTCTATACCCTACACTCTATACTCTACACTCTATACCCTACACTCTATACCCTACACTCTATACCTTACACTCTATACCCTACACTCTACACTCTATACCCTACACTCAATACCCTACACTCTATACCCTACACTCTATACCCTACACTCTACACTCTATACCCTAAACTCTACACTCTATACTCTACACTCTACACTCTATACCCTACACTCTATACCCTACACTCTATACCCTACACTCTACACACTATACCCTACACTCTATACCATACACTCTACACCCTACACTCTATACCCTACACTCTATACCATACACTCTATACCATACAATCTATACCCTACACTCTACACTCTATACCCTACACTCTATACCCTACACTCTATACCCTACACCCTACGCTCTATACCCTACATTCTATACCCTACACTCTATACTCTATACCCTACACTCTGTACCCTACACTCTATACCATACACTTTATACCCTACACTCTATACCATACACTCTACACTCTATTCCATGCACTCTATACCCTACACTCTATTCCCTACACTCTACACTCTATACCCTACACTCTACACTCTATACCCTACACTCTATACCCTACACTCTATACTCTATACCCTACACTCTATACCCTACACTATACACTCTATGCCCTACACTCTACACCCTACACTCTATACCATACACTCTATACCCTACACTCTACACTCTATACCCTACACTCTATACCTTACACTCTATACCCTACACCCTACGCTCTATACCCTACACTCTATACCCTACACTCTACACTTTATACCCTACACTCTATTCCATACACTCTATACCCTACACTCTATACCCTACACTCTACACTCTATACCATACACTCTATCCCCTACACTCTATACCATACACTCTACACTCTGTACCCTACACTGTATACCCTACACTCTAAACTCTATACCCTACACTCTATACCCTACACTCTACACTCTATACCCTACACTCTACACTCTATACCCTACACTCTATACCCTACAATCTATATCATACACTCTATACCATACACACTATACCATACACTCTACACTCTATACCCTACACTCTATACCCTACACTCTACACTCTATACCCTACACTCTATACCCTACACTCTACACTCTATACCCTACACTCTATACCCTACACTTTATACCATACACTCTATACCATACACTCTATCCCCTACACTCTATCCCATACACTCTACACTCTATACCCTACACTCTACACTCTATACCCTACACTCTACACTCTATACCCTACACTCTACACCCTACACTCTATACCATACACTCTATACCCTACACTCTACACTCTATACCCTACACTCTATACCCTACACTCTATACCCAACACCCTACGCTCTATACCCTACACTCTATACCCTACACTCTACACACTATACCCTACACTCTATTCCATACACTCTATACCCTACACTCTATACCCTACACTCTACACTCTATACCCTACACTCTACACTTTACACACTATGCCCTACACTCTATACCCTACACTCTATACTCTATACCCTACACTCTATACCGTACATTCTACACTCTATACCCTACACTCTATACCCTACACTCTAATCCCTACACTCTACACTCTATACCCTACACTTTATACCCTACACTCTATACCCTACTCTCTACACTCTATACCCTACACTCTATACCCTACACTTTATACCGTACACTCTACACTCTATACCCTACACTCTATACCATACACTCTACACTCTATTCCCTACACTCTATACCATACACTCTAAACCCTACACTCTATACCCTACACTATACACTCTATACCCTACAATCTATACCCTACACACTATGCCCTACACTCTATACCCTACACTCTATACCCTACACTCTACACTCTATACCCTACACTCTATACCATACACTCTATACCCTAAACTCTATACCATACACTCTACACCATACAATCTATACCATACACTCTATACCTACACTCTACACTCTATACCCTTCACTCTATACCCTACACTCTATACCATACAATCTATACCCTACACTCTACACTCTATACCCTACACTCTATACCCTACACTCTATACCCTACACCCTACGCTCTATACCCTACATTCTATACCCTACACTCTATACTCTATACCCTACACTCTGTACCCTACACTCTATACCATACACTTTATACCCTACACTCTATACCATACACTCTACACTCTATTCCATGCACTCTATACCCTACACTCTATTCCCTACACTCTACACTCTATACCCTACACTATACACTCTATACCCTACACTCTATACCCTACACTCTATACTCTATACCCTACACTCTATACCCTACACTATACACTCTATGCCCTACACTCTATGCCCTACACTCTAATCCCTACACTCTACACTCTATAACCTACACTCTATACTCTACATTCCATACTCTACACTCTATACCCTATACTCTACACTCTATACCCTACACTCTATACCATACACTCTAATCCCTACACTCTACACTCTATACCCTACACTCTATACCCTACACTCCATACCCTACACTCTATACCCTACACTCTACACTCTATACCCTACACTCTATACCCTACACTCTATACCCTACACTCTATACCCTACACTCTATACCCTAAACTCTATACCATACACTCTACACCATACAATCTATACCATACACTCTATACCTACACTCTACACTCTATACCCTTCACTCTATACCCTACACTCTATACCCTACACTCTATACCCTACACTCTACACTCTATACCCTACACTCTATACCCTACACTCTATACCCTACACCCTACGCTCTATACCCTACACTCTATACCCTACACTCTACACACTATACCCTACACTCTATTCCATACACTCTATACCCTACACTCTATACCCTACACTCTACACTCTATACCCTACACTCTACACTTTACACACTATGCCCTACACTCTATACCCTACACTCTATACTCTATACCCTACACTCTATACCGTACATTCTACACTCTATACCCTACACTCTATACCCTACACTCTAATCCCTACACTCTACACTCTATACCCTACACTTTATACCCTACACTCTATACCCTACTCTCTACACTCTATACCCTACACTCTATACCCTACACTTTATACCGTACACTCTACACTCTATACCCTACACTCTATACCATACACTCTACACTCTATTCCCTACACTCTATACCATACACTCTAAACCCTACACTCTATACCCTACACTATACACTCTATACCCTACAATCTATACCCTACACACTATGCCCTACACTCTATACCCTACACTCTATACCCTACACTCTACACTCTATACCCTACACTCTATACCATACACTCTATACCCTAAACTCTATACCATACACTCTACACCATACAATCTATACCATACACTCTATACCTACACTCTACACTCTATACCCTTCACTCTATACCCTACACTCTATACCATACAATCTATACCCTACACTCTACACTCTATACCCTACACTCTATACCCTACACTCTATACCCTACACCCTACGCTCTATACCCTACATTCTATACCCTACACTCTATACTCTATACCCTACACTCTGTACCCTACACTCTATACCATACACTTTATACCCTACACTCTATACCATACACTCTACACTCTATTCCATGCACTCTATACCCTACACTCTATTCCCTACACTCTACACTCTATACCCTACACTATACACTCTATACCCTACACTCTATACCCTACACTCTATACTCTATACCCTACACTCTATACCCTACACTATACACTCTATGCCCTACACTCTATGCCCTACACTCTAATCCCTACACTCTACACTCTATAACCTACACTCTATACTCTACATTCCATACTCTACACTCTATACCCTATACTCTACACTCTATACCCTACACTCTATACCATACACTCTAATCCCTACACTCTACACTCTATACCCTACACTCTATACCCTACACTCCATACCCTACACTCTATACCCTACACTCTACACTCTATACCCTACACTCTATACCCTACACTCTATACCCTACACTCTATACCCTACACTCTATACCCTAAACTCTATACCATACACTCTACACCATACAATCTATACCATACACTCTATACCTACACTCTACACTCTATACCCTTCACTCTATACCCTACACTCTATACCCTACACTCTATACCCTACACTCTACACTCTATACCCTACACTCTATACCCTACACTCTATACCCTACACCCTACGCTCTATACCCTACACTCTATACCCTACACTCTACACACTATACCCTACACTCTATTCCATACACTCTATACCCTACACTCTATACCCTACACTCTACACTCTATACCCTACACTCTACACTTTACACACTATGCCCTACACTCTATACCCTACACTCTATACTCTATACCCTACACTCTATACCGTACATTCTACACTCTATACCCTACACTCTATACCCTACACTCTAATCCCTACACTCTACACTCTATACCATACACTCTATCCCCTACACTCTATACCATACACTCTACACTCTGTACCCTACACTGTATACCCTACACTCTAAACTCTATACCCTACACTCTATACCCTACACTCTACACTCTATACCCTACACTCTACACTCTATACCCTACACTCTATACCCTACAATCTATATCATACACTCTATACCATACACACTATACCATACACTCTACACTCTATACCCTACACTCTATACCCTACACTCTACACTCTATACCCTACACTCTATACCCTACACTCTACACTCTATACCCTACACTCTATACCCTACACTTTATACCATACACTCTATACCATACACTCTATCCCCTACACTCTATCCCATACACTCTACACTCTATACCCTACACTCTACACTCTATACCCTACACTCTACACTCTATACCCTACACTCTACACCCTACACTCTATACCATACACTCTATACCCTACACTCTACACTCTATACCCTACACTCTATACCCTACACTCTATACCCAACACCCTACGCTCTATACCCTACACTCTATACCCTACACTCTACACACTATACCCTACACTCTATTCCATACACTCTATACCCTACACTCTATACCCTACACTCTACACTCTATACCCTACACTCTACACTTTACACACTATGCCCTACACTCTATACCCTACACTCTATACTCTATACCCTACACTCTATACCGTACATTCTACACTCTATACCCTACACTCTATACCCTACACTCTAATCCCTACACTCTACACTCTATACCCTACACTTTATACCCTACACTCTATACCCTACTCTCTACACTCTATACCCTACACTCTATACCCTACACTTTATACCGTACACTCTACACTCTATACCCTACACTCTATACCATACACTCTACACTCTATTCCCTACACTCTATACCATACACTCTAAACCCTACACTCTATACCCTACACTATACACTCTATACCCTACAATCTATACCCTACACACTATGCCCTACACTCTATACCCTACACTCTATACCCTACACTCTACACTCTATACCCTACACTCTATACCATACACTCTATACCCTAAACTCTATACCATACACTCTACACCATACAATCTATACCATACACTCTATACCTACACTCTACACTCTATACCCTTCACTCTATACCCTACACTCTATACCATACAATCTATACCCTACACTCTACACTCTATACCCTACACTCTATACCCTACACTCTATACCCTACACCCTACGCTCTATACCCTACATTCTATACCCTACACTCTATACTCTATACCCTACACTCTGTACCCTACACTCTATACCATACACTTTATACCCTACACTCTATACCATACACTCTACACTCTATTCCATGCACTCTATACCCTACACTCTATTCCCTACACTCTACACTCTATACCCTACACTATACACTCTATACCCTACACTCTATACCCTACACTCTATACTCTATACCCTACACTCTATACCCTACACTATACACTCTATGCCCTACACTCTATGCCCTACACTCTAATCCCTACACTCTACACTCTATAACCTACACTCTATACTCTACATTCCATACTCTACACTCTATACCCTATACTCTACACTCTATACCCTACACTCTATACCATACACTCTAATCCCTACACTCTACACTCTATACCCTACACTCTATACCCTACACTCCATACCCTACACTCTATACCCTACACTCTACACTCTATACCCTACACTCTATACCCTACACTCTATACCCTACACTCTATACCCTACACTCTATACCCTAAACTCTATACCATACACTCTACACCATACAATCTATACCATACACTCTATACCTACACTCTACACTCTATACCCTTCACTCTATACCCTACACTCTATACCCTACACTCTATACCCTACACTCTACACTCTATACCCTACACTCTATACCCTACACTCTATACCCTACACCCTACGCTCTATACCCTACACTCTATACCCTACACTCTACACACTATACCCTACACTCTATTCCATACACTCTATACCCTACACTCTATACCCTACACTCTACACTCTATACCCTACACTCTACACTTTACACACTATGCCCTACACTCTATACCCTACACTCTATACTCTATACCCTACACTCTATACCGTACATTCTACACTCTATACCCTACACTCTATACCCTACACTCTAATCCCTACACTCTACACTCTATACCCTACACTTTATACCCTACACTCTATACCCTACTCTCTACACTCTATACCCTACACTCTATACCCTACACTTTATACCGTACACTCTACACTCTATACCCTACACTCTATACCATACACTCTACACTCTATTCCCTACACTCTATACCATACACTCTAAACCCTACACTCTATACCCTACACTATACACTCTATACCCTACAATCTATACCCTACACACTATGCCCTACACTCTATACCCTACACTCTATACCCTACACTCTACACTCTATACCCTACACTCTATACCATACACTCTATACCCTAAACTCTATACCATACACTCTACACCATACAATCTATACCATACACTCTATACCTACACTCTACACTCTATACCCTTCACTCTATACCCTACACTCTATACCATACAATCTATACCCTACACTCTACACTCTATACCCTACACTCTATACCCTACACTCTATACCCTACACCCTACGCTCTATACCCTACATTCTATACCCTACACTCTATACTCTATACCCTACACTCTGTACCCTACACTCTATACCATACACTTTATACCCTACACTCTATACCATACACTCTACACTCTATTCCATGCACTCTATACCCTACACTCTATTCCCTACACTCTACACTCTATACCCTACACTATACACTCTATACCCTACACTCTATACCCTACACTCTATACTCTATACCCTACACTCTATACCCTACACTATACACTCTATGCCCTACACTCTATGCCCTACACTCTAATCCCTACACTCTACACTCTATAACCTACACTCTATACTCTACATTCCATACTCTACACTCTATACCCTATACTCTACACTCTATACCCTACACTCTATACCATACACTCTAATCCCTACACTCTACACTCTATACCCTACACTCTATACCCTACACTCCATACCCTACACTCTATACCCTACACTCTACACTCTATACCCTACACTCTATACCCTACACTCTATACCCTACACTCTATACCCTACACTCTATACCCTAAACTCTATACCATACACTCTACACCATACAATCTATACCATACACTCTATACCTACACTCTACACTCTATACCCTTCACTCTATACCCTACACTCTATACCCTACACTCTATACCCTACACTCTACACTCTATACCCTACACTCTATACCCTACACTCTATACCCTACACCCTACGCTCTATACCCTACACTCTATACCCTACACTCTACACACTATACCCTACACTCTATTCCATACACTCTATACCCTACACTCTATACCCTACACTCTACACTCTATACCCTACACTCTACACTTTACACACTATGCCCTACACTCTATACCCTACACTCTATACTCTATACCCTACACTCTATACCGTACATTCTACACTCTATACCCTACACTCTATACCCTACACTCTAATCCCTACACTCTACACTCTATACCCTACACTTTATACCCTACACTCTATACCCTACTCTCTACACTCTATACCCTACACTCTATACCCTACACTTTATACCGTACACTCTACACTCTATACCCTACACTCTATACCATACACTCTACACTCTATTCCCTACACTCTATACCATACACTCTAAACCCTACACTCTATACCCTACACTATACACTCTATACCCTACAATCTATACCCTACACACTATGCCCTACACTCTATACCCTACACTCTATACCCTACACTCTACACTCTATACCCTACACTCTATACCATACACTCTATACCCTAAACTCTATACCATACACTCTACACCATACAATCTATACCATACACTCTATACCTACACTCTACACTCTATACCCTTCACTCTATACCCTACACTCTATACCATACAATCTATACCCTACACTCTACACTCTATACCCTACACTCTATACCCTACACTCTATACCCTACACCCTACGCTCTATACCCTACATTCTATACCCTACACTCTATACTCTATACCCTACACTCTGTACCCTACACTCTATACCATACACTTTATACCCTACACTCTATACCATACACTCTACACTCTATTCCATGCACTCTATACCCTACACTCTATTCCCTACACTCTACACTCTATACCCTACACTATACACTCTATACCCTACACTCTATACCCTACACTCTATACTCTATACCCTACACTCTATACCCTACACTATACACTCTATGCCCTACACTCTATGCCCTACACTCTAATCCCTACACTCTACACTCTATAACCTACACTCTATACTCTACATTCCATACTCTACACTCTATACCCTATACTCTACACTCTATACCCTACACTCTATACCATACACTCTAATCCCTACACTCTACACTCTATACCCTACACTCTATACCCTACACTCCATACCCTACACTCTATACCCTACACTCTACACTCTATACCCTACACTCTATACCCTACACTCTATACCCTACACTCTATACCCTACACTCTATACCCTAAACTCTATACCATACACTCTACACCATACAATCTATACCATACACTCTATACCTACACTCTACACTCTATACCCTTCACTCTATACCCTACACTCTATACCATACACTCTATACCCTACACTCTACACTCTATACCCTACACTCTATACCCTACACTCTATACCCTACACCCTACGCTCTATACCCTACACTCTATACCCTACACTCTATACTCTATACCCTATACTCTATTCCATACATTCTATACCCTACACTCTATACCCTACAGTCTAATCCCTACACTCTACACTCTATACCCTACACTCTGTACCCTACACTCTATACCATACACTTTATACCCTACACTCTATACCATACACTCTACACTCTATTCCATGCACTCTATACCCTACACTCTATTCCCTACACTCTACACTCTATACCCTACACTCTACACTCTATACCCTACACTCTATACCCTACACTCTATACTCTATATCCTACACTCTATACCCTACACTATACACTCTATGCCCTACACTCTATGCCCTACATTCTAATCCCTACACTCTACACTCTATAACCTACACTCTATACTCTACACTCCATACTCTACACTCTATACCCTATACTCTACACTCTATACCCTACACTCTATACCATACACTCTAATCCCTACACTCTACACTCTATACCCTACACTCTATACCCTACACTCCATGCCCTACACTCTATACCCTACACTCTATACCCTACACTCTATACCCTACACTCTATACCCTACACTCTATACCCTACACTCTATACCATACACTCTATACCCTACACTCTACACTCTATACCCTACACTCTATACCCTACACTCTACACTCTATACCCTACACTCTATACCCTACACTCTATACTCTACACCCTATACCCTACACTCTACACTCTATACCCTACACTCTATACCCTACACTCTACACTCTATACCCTACACTCTATACCCTACACTCTACACTCTACACTCTATACCATACACTCTATACCCTACACTCTACACTCTATACCCTACACTCTATACCCTGCACTCTATACACTACACCCTACGCTCTATACCCTACACTCTATACCCTACACTCTATACTCTATACTCTACACTCTATTCCATGCTCTCTATACCCTACACTCTATACCCTACACTCTATTCCATACATTCTATACCCTACACTCTATACCCTACACTGTAATCAGTACACTCTACACTCTATACCCTACACTCTATACCCTACACTCTATACCATACAATCCATACCCTACAATCTATACCCTACAATCTACACTCTATACCCTACACTCTATACCCTACAATCTAAACCCTACATTCTATACCCTACACTCTATACCCTACACTCTACACTCTATACCCTACAATCTATACCGTACACTCTACACTCTATACCCTACACTCTATACCCTACACTCTATACCCTACACTCTATACCATACACTCTATACCCTACACTCTACACTCTATACCCTACACTCTATACCCTACACTCTATACCCTACACTCTACACTCTACACTCTATACCCTACACTCTATACCCTACACTCTATACTCTACACTCTATACCCTACACTCTATACCCTACACTCTATACCCTACACTCTACACTCTATACCCTACACTCTATACCCTAAACTCTATACCCTACACTCTATACCCTACACTCCATACCCTCCACTCTGTACCCTACACTCTACACTCTATACCCTACACTCTATACCATACGCTCTATACCCTACACTCTATACCCAACACTCTATACCCTACACTCTACACTCTATACCCTACACTCTACACCCTACACTCTATACCATACACTCTATACCCTGCACTCTACACTCTATACCCTACACTCTATACCTTACACTCTATACCCTACACCCTACGCTCTATACCCTACACTCTATACCCTACACTCTACACTTTATACCCTACACTCTATTCCATACACTCTATACCCTACACTCTATACACTACACTCTACACTCTATACCTTACACTCTACACTTTACACTATATACCCTACACTCTATAGCCTACACTCTATACCCTACACTCTATACCCTACACTCTACACTCTATACCCTACATGCTATACCCTACACTCTAATCCCTACACTCTACACTCTATACCCTACACTCTATACCCTACACTCTATACCCTACACTCTATACCCTACACTCTACACTCTATACCCTACACTCTATACCCTACACTCTATACTCTACACTATATACCCTACACTCTATACCCTACACTCTATACCATACACTATATACCCTACACTCTACACTCTATTCCCTACACTCTATACCATACACTCTATACCCTTTACTCTATACCCTACACTCTATAACCTACACTATACACTCTATACCCTACACTCTACACTCTATACCATACACTCTATACTCTACACTCTATACCCTACACTCTACACTCTATACCCTACAATCTATACCCTACACTCTATGCCCTACACTCTATACCCTACACTCTATACCCTACACACTATACCCTACACTCTACAATCTATACCATACACTCCATACCCTACACGCTATACCATACACTCTATACCACACACTCTATACCCTACACTCTATACCCTACAATCTACACTCTATACCCTACACTCTACACTCGATACCCTACGCTCTATACCATACACTCTATACCCTAAACTCTATACCATACACACTATACCCTACACTCTATACCCTACACTCTATACGCTACACTCTACACTCTATACCCTACACTCTATACTCTACACTCTATACCCTACACTCTATACCCTACACTCTATACCTTACACTCTATACCCTACACTCTACACTCTATACCCTACACTCAATACCCTACACTCTATACCCTACACTCTATACCCTACACTCTACACTCTATACCCTAAACTCTACACTCTATACTCTACACTCTACACTCTATACCCTACACTCTATACCCTACACTCTATACCCTACACTCTACACACTATACCCTACACTCTATACCATACACTCTACACCCTACACTCTATACCCTACACTCTATACCATACACTCTATACCATACAATCTATACCCTACACTCTACACTCTATACCCTACACTCTATACCCTACACTCTATACCCTACACCCTACGCTCTATACCCTACATTCTATACCCTACACTATATACTCTATACCCTACACTCTGTACCCTACACTCTATACCATACACTTTATACCCTACACTCTATACCATACACTCTACACTCTATTCCATGCACTCTATACCCTACACTCTATTCCCTACACTCTACACTCTATACCCTACACTCTACACTCTATACCCTACACTCTATACCCTACACTCTATACTCTATACCCTACACTCTATACCCTACACTATACACTCTATGCCCTACACTCTATGCCCTACACTCTAATCCCTACACTCTACACTCTATAACCTACACTCTATACTCTACACTCCATACTCTACACTCTATACCCTATACTCTACACTCTATACCCTACACTCTATACCATACACTCTAATCCCTACACTCTACACTCTATACCCTACACTCTATACCCTACACTCCATACCCTACACTCTATACCCTACACTCTACACTCTATACCCTACACTCTATACCCTACACTCTATACCCTACACTCTATACCCTAAACTCTATACCATACACTCTACACCATACAATCTATACCATACACTCTATACCTACACTCTACACTCTATACCCTTCACTCTATACCCTACACTCTATACCATACACTCTATACCCTACACTCTACACTCTATACCCTACACTCTATACCCTACACTCTATACCCTACACCCTACGCTCTATACCCTACACTCTATACCCTACACTCTATACTCTATACCCTATACTCTATTCCATACATTCTATACCCTACACTCTATACCCTACAGTCTAATCCCTACACTCTACACTCTATACCCTACACTCTGTACCCTACACTCTATACCATACACTTTATACCCTACACTCTATACCATACACTCTACACTCTATTCCATGCACTCTATACCCTACACTCTATTCCCTACACTCTACACTCTATACCCTACACTCTACACTCTATACCCTACACTCTATACCCTACACTCTATACTCTATATCCTACACTCTATACCCTACACTATACACTCTATGCCCTACACTCTATGCCCTACACTCTAATCCCTACACTCTACACTCTATAACCTACACTCTATACTCTACACTCCATACTCTACACTCTATACCCTATACTCTACACTCTATACCCTACACTCTATACCATACACTCTAATCCCTACACTCTACACTCTATACCCTACACTCTATACCCTACACTCCATGCCCTACACTCTATACCCTACACTCTACACTCTATACCCTACACTCTATACCCTACACTCTATACCCTACACTCTATACCCTACACTCTATACCATACACTCTATACCCTACACTCTACACTCTATACCCTACACTCTATACCCTACACTCTACACTCTATACCCTACACTCTATACCCTACACTCTATACTCTACACCCTATACCCTACACTCTACACTCTATACCCTACACTCTATACCCTACACTCTACACCCTACACTCTATACCCTACACTCTACACTCTACACTCTATACCATACACTCTATACCCTACACTCTACACTGTATACCCTACACTCTATACCCTGCACTCTATACACTACACCCTACGCTCTATACCCTACACTCTATACCCTACACTCTATACTCTATACCCTACACTCTATTCCATACATTCTATACCCTACACTCTATACCCTACACTGTAATCAGTACACTCTATACCCTACACTCTATTCCCTACACTCTATACCATACACTCTATACCCTACACTCTATACCCTACACTCTACACTCTATTCCATGCACTCTATACCCTACACTCTATACCCTACACTCTATTCCATACATTCTATACCCTACACTCTATACCCTACACTGTAATCAGTACACTCTACACTCTATACCCTACACTCTATACCCTACACTCTATACCATACAATCCATACCCTACAATCTATACCCTACAATCTACACTCTATACCCTACACTCTATACCCTACAATCTAAACCCTACATTCTATACCCTACACTCTATACCCTACACTCTACACTCTATACCCTACAATACATACCGTACACTCTACACTCTATACCCTACACTCTATACCCTACACTCTATACCCTACACTCTATACCATACACTCTATACCCTACACTCTACACTCTATACCCTACACTCTATACCCTACACTCTATACCCTACACTCTACACTCTACACTCTATACCCTACACTCTATACCCTACACTCTATACTCTACACTCTATACCCTACACTCTATACACTACACTCTATACCCTACACTCTATACCCTACACTCTATACCCTAAACTCTATACCCTACACTCTATACCCTACACTCCATACCCTCCACTCTGTACCCTACACTCTATACCCTACACTCTATACCATACGCTCTATACCCTACACTCTATACCCGACACTCTATACCCTACACTATACACTCTATACCCTACACTCTACACTGTATACCATACACTCTATACCCTACACTCTATACCCTACACTCTACACTCTATACCCTACACTCTACACCCTACACTCTATACCATACACTCTATACCCTGCACTCTACACTCTATACCCTACACTCTATACCTTACACTCTATACCCTACACCCTACGCTCTATACCCTACACTCTATACCCTACACTCTACACTTTATACCCTACACTCTATTCCATACACTCTATACCCTACACTCTATACACTACACTCTACACTCTATACCTTACACTCTACACTTTACACTATATACCCTACACTCTATAGCCTACACTCTATACCCTACACTCTATACCCTACACTCTACACTCTATACCCTACATGCTATACCCTACACTCTAATCCCTACACTCTACACTCTATACCCTACACTCTATACCCTACACTCTATACCCTACACTCTATACCCTACACTCTACACTCTATACCCTACACTCTATACCCTACACTCTATACCCTACACTATATACCCTACACTCTATACCCTACACTCTATACCATACACTATATACCCTACACTCTACACTCTATTCCCTACACTCTATACCATACACTCTATACCCTTTACTCTATACCCTACACTCTATAACCTACACTATACACTCTATACCCTACACTCTACACTCTATACCATACACTCTATACTCTACACTCTATACCCTACACTCTACACTCTATACCCTACAATCTATACCCTACACTCTATGCCCTACACTCTATACCCTACACTCTATACCCTACACACTATACCCTACACTCTACAATCTATACCATACACTCCATACCCTACACGCTATACCATACACTCTATACCACACACTCTATACCCTACACTCTATACCCTACAATCTACACTCTATACCCTACACTCTACACTCGATACCCTACGCTCTATACCATACACTCTATACCCTAAACTCTATACCATACACACTATACCCTACACTCTATACCCTACACTCTATACGCTACACTCTACACTCTATACCCTACACTCTATACTCTACACTCTATACCCTACACTCTATACCCTACACTCTATACCTTACACTCTATACCCTACACTCTACACTCTATACCCTACACTCAATACCCTACACTCTATACCCTACACTCTATACCCTACACTCTACACTCTATACCCTAAACTCTACACTCTATACTCTACACTCTACACTCTATACCCTACACTCTATACCCTACACTCTATACCCTACACTCTACACACTATACCCTACACTCTATACCATACACTCTACACCCTACACTCTATACCCTACACTCTATACCATACACTCTATACCCTACACTCTACACTCTATACCCTAGACTCTATACCATACACTCTATACCCTACACTCTATACCCTACACTCTAATCTCTATACCATACACTCTATACCCTACACTCTATAACATACATTCTACACCCTACAATCTATACCATACACTCTATACCCTACACTCTATAACATACATTCTACACCCTACAATCTATACCATACACTCTATACCCTACACTCTACACTCTATACCATACACTCTATACCCTACACTCTACACTTTATACCCTACACTCTATACCCTACACTCTATAACCTACACTCTATACCCTACACGCTATACCCTACACTCTATACCCTACACTCTATACCCTACACTATATACCCTACACTCTACACCCTACACTCTATACCCTACACCCTATACCCTACACTCTATACCCTACACTCTATACCCTACACTCTACACTCTATACCCTACACTCTACACTCTATACCATACACTCTATACCATACACTTTATCCCCTACACTCTATACCATACACTTTATCCCCTTCACTCTATACCATACACTCTACACTCTATACCCTACACTCTGCACTCTATACCCTACACTCTATAACCTACACTCTACACTCTATACCCTACACTCTACACTCTATACCCTACACTCTATACCCTACAATCTATACCATACACTCTATACCATACACTCTATACCCTACACTCTATACCCTACACTCTACACTCTATACCCTACACTCTATGCCCTACAATCTATACCATACACTCTATACCATACACTCTATACCCTACACTCTATACCCTACACTCTACACTCTATACCCTACACTCTATACCCTACACTCTATACCCTACACCCTACGCTCTATACCCTACACTCTATACCCTACACTCTATACCTCACACTCTACACTCTATCCCCTGCACTCTATACCATACACTCTACACTCTATACCCTACACTCTACACCCTACACTCTACACTCTACACCCTACACTCTATACCCTACACTCTACACTCTATACCCTACACTCTACACTCTATACCCTACACTCTATACCCTACAATCTATACCATACACTCTATACCATACACTCTACACCCTACACTCTATACCCTACACTCTATACCCTACACTCTATACCATACACTCTATACCCTACACTCTATACCTCACACTCTACACTCTATCCCCTGCACTCTATACCATACACTCTACACTCTATACCCTACACTCTACACTCTATACCCTACACTCTATACCCTACACTCTATACTCTACACTCTATACCCTACACTCTATACCCTACACTCTATACCCTACACTCTACACTCTATACCCTACACTCTATACCCTAAACTCTATACCCTACACTCTATACCCTACACTCCATACCCTCCACTCTATACCCTACACTCTATACCATACGCTCTATACCCTACACTCTATACCCGACACTCTATACCCTACACTATACACTCTATACCCTACACTCTACACTGTATAACATACACTCTATACCCTACACTCTATACCCTACACTCTACACTCTATACCCTACACTCTACACCCTACACTCTATACCATACACTCTATACCCTACACTCTACACTCTATACCCTACACTCTATACCTTACACTCTATACCCTACACCCTACGCTCTATACCCTACACTCTATACCCTACACTCTACACTTTATACCCTACACTCTATTCCATACACTCTATACCCTACACTCTATACCCTACACTCTACACTCTATACCATACACTCTATCCCCTACACTCTATACCATACACTCTACACTCTATACCCTACACTGTATACCCTACACTCTAAACTCTATACCCTACACTCTATACCCTACACTCTACACTCTATACCCTACACTCTACACTCTATACCCTACACTCTATACCCTACAATCTATATCATACACTCTATACCATACACACTATACCATACACTCTACACTCTATACCCTACACTCTATACCCTACACTCTACACTCTATACCCTACACTCTATACCCTACACTCTACACTCTATACCCTACACTCTATACCCTACACTCTATACCATACACTCTATACCATACACTCTATCCCCTACACTCTATCCCATACACTCTACACTCTATACCCTACACTCTACACTCTATACCCTACACTCTACACTCTATACCCTACACTCTACACCCTACACTCTATACCATACACTCTATACCCTACACTCTACACTCTATACCCTACACTCTATACCCTACACTCTATACCCAACACCCTACGCTCTATACCCTACACTCTATACCCTACACTCTACACACTATACCCTACACTCTATTCCATACACTCTATACCCTACACTCTATACCCTACACTCTACACTCTATACCCTACACTCTACACTTTACACACTATACCCTACACTCTATACCCTACACTCTATACTCTATACCCTACACTCTATACCGTACATTCTACACTCTATACCCTACACTCTATTCCCTACACTCTAATCCCTACACTCTACACTCTATACCCTACACTTTATACCCTACACTCTATACCCTACTCTCTACACTCTATACCCTACACTCTATACCCTACACTTTATACCGTACACTCTACACTCTATACCCTACACTCTATACCATACACTCTACACTCTATTCCCTACACTCTATACCATACACTCTAAACCCTACACTCTATACCCTACACTATACACTCTATACCCTACAATCTATACCCTACACACTATGCCCTACACTCTATACCCTACACTCTATACCCTACACTCTACACTCTATACCCTACACTCTATACCATACACTCTATACCCTAAACTCTATACCATACACTCTACACCATACAATCTATACCATACACTCTATACCTACACTCTACACTCTATACCCTTCACTCTATACCCTACACTCTTTACCATACAATCTATACCCTACACTCTACACTCTATACCCTACACTCTATACCCTACACTCTATACCCTACACCCTACGCTCTATACCCTACACTCTATACCCTACACTCTATACTCTATACCCTACACTCTGTACCCTACACTCTATACTATACACTTTATACCCTACACTCTATACCATACACTCTACACTCTATTCCATGCACTCTATACCCTACACTCTATTCCCTACACTCTACACTCTATACCCTACACTCTACACTCTATACCCTACACTCTATACCCTACACTCTATACTCTATACCCTACACTCTATACCCTGCACTATACACTCTATGCCCTACTCTCTATGCCCTACACTCTAATCCCTACACTCTACACTCTATAACCTACACTCTATACTCTACACTCCATACTCTACACTCTATACCCTATACTCTACACTCTATACCCTACACTCTATACCATACACTCTAATCCCTACACTCTACACTCTATACCCTACACTCTATACCCTACACTCTACACTCTATACCCTACACTCTATACCCTACACTCTATACCCTACACTCTATACCCTACACTCTATACCCTACACTCTATACCCTAAACTCTATACCATACACTCTACACCATACAATCTATACCATACACTCTATACCTACACTCTACACTCTATACCCTTCACTCTATACCCTACACTCTATACCATACACTCTATACCCTACACTCTACACTCTATACCCTACACTCTATACCCTACACTCTATACCCTACACCCTACGCTCTATATCCTACACTCTATACCCTACACTCTATACTCTATACCCTATACTCTATTCCATACATTCTATACCCTACACTCTATACCCTACAGTCTAATCCCTACACTCTACACTCTATACCCTACACTCTGTACCCTACACTCTATACCATACACTTTATACCCTACACTCTATACCATACACTCTACACTCTATTCCATGCACTCTATACCCTACACTCTATTCCCTACACTCTACACTCTATACCCTACACTCTACACTCTATACCCTACACTATATACCCTACACTCTATACTCTATATCCTACACTCTATACCCTACACTATACACTCTATGCCCTACACTCTATGCCCTACACTCTAATCCCTACACTCTACACTCTATAACCTACACTCTATACTCTACACTCCATACTCTACACTCTATACCCTATACTCTACACTCTATACCCTACACTCTATACCATACACTCTAATCCCTACACTCTACACTCTATACCCTACACTCTATACCCTACACTCCATGCCCTACACTCTATACCCTACACTCTACACTCTATACCCTACACTCTATACCCTACACTCTATACCCTACACTCTATACCATACACTCTATACCCTACACTCTACACTCTATACCCTACACTCTATACCCTACACTCTACACTCTATACCCTACACTCTATACCCTACACTCTATACTCTACACCCTATACCCTACACTCTACACTCTATACCCTACACTCTATACCCTACACTCTACACTCTATACCCTACACTCTATACCCTACACTCTACACTCTACACTCTATACCATACACTCTATACCCTACACTCTACACTCTATACCCTACACTCTATACCCTGCACTCTATACACTACACCCTACGCTCTATACCCTACACTCTATACCCTACACTCTATACTCTATACCCTACACTCTATTCCATACATTCTATACCCTACACTCTATACCCTACACTGTAATCAGTACACTCTATACCCTACACTCTATTCCCTACACTCTATACCATACACTCTATACCCTACACTCTATACCCTACACTCTACACTCTATTCCATGCACTCTATACCCTACACTCTATACCCTACACTCTATTCCATACATTCTATACCCTACACTCTATACCCTACACTGTAATCAGTACACTCTACACTCTATACCCTACACTCTATACCCTACACTCTATACCATACAATCCATACCCTACAATCTATACCCTACAATCTACACTCTATACCCTACACTCTATACCCTACAATCTAAACCCTACATTCTATACCCTACACTCTATACCCTACACTCTACACTCTATACCCTACAATCTATACCGTACACTCTACACTCTATACCCTACACTCTATACCCTACACTCTATACCCTACACTCTATACCATACACTCTATACCCTACACTCTACACTCTATACCCTACACTCTATACCCTACACTCTATACCCTACACTCTACACTCTACACTCTATACCCTACACTCTATACCCTACACTCTATACTCTACACTCTATACCCTACACTCTATACCCTACACTCTATACCCTACACTCTACACTCTATACCCTACACTCTATACCCTAAACTCTATACCCTACACTCTATACCCTACACTCCATACCCTCCACTCTGTACCCTACACTCTACACTCTATACCCTACACTCTATACCATACGCTCTATACCCTACACTCTATACCCGACACTCTATACCCTACACTATACACTCTATACCCTACACTCTACACTGTATACCATACACTCTATACCCTACACTCTATACCCTACACTCTACACTCTATACCCTACACTCTACACCCTACACTCTATACCATACACTCTATACCCTACACTCTACACTCTATACCCTACACTCTATACCTTATACTCTATACCCTACACTCTACACTCTATACCCTACACTCTATACCCTACACTCCATGCCCTACACTCTATACCCTACACTCTACACTCTATACCCTACACTCTATACCCTACACTCTATACCCTACACTCTATACCATACACTCTATACCCTACACTCTACACTCTATACCCTACACTCTATACCCTACACTCTACACTCTATACCCTACACTCTATACCCTACACTCTATACTCTACACCCTATACCCTACACTCTACACTCTATACCCTACACTCTATACCCTACACTCTACACTCTATACCCTACACTCTATACCCTACACTCTACACTCTACACTCTATACCATACACTCTATACCCTACACTCTACACTCTATACCCTACACTCTATACCCTGCACTCTATACACTACACCCTACGCTCTATACCCTACACTCTATACCCTACACTCTATACTCTATACCCTACACTCTATTCCATACATTCTATACCCTACACTCTATACCCTACACTGTAATCAGTACACTCTATACCCTACACTCTATTCCCTACACTCTATACCATACACTCTATACCCTACACTCTATACCCTACACTCTACACTCTATTCCATGCACTCTATACCCTACACTCTATACCCTACACTCTATTCCATACATTCTATACCCTACACTCTATACCCTACACTGTAATCAGTACACTCTACACTCTATACCCTACACTCTATACCCTACACTCTATACCATACAATCCATACCCTACAATCTATACCCTACAATCTACACTCTATACCCTACACTCTATACCCTACAATCTAAACCCTACATTCTATACCCTACACTCTATACCCTACACTCTACACTCTATACCCTACAATCTATACCGTACACTCTACACTCTATACCCTACACTCTATACCCTACACTCTATACCCTACACTCTATACCATACACTCTATACCCTACACTCTACACTCTATACCCTACACTCTATACCCTACACTCTATACCCTACACTCTACACTCTACACTCTATACCCTACACTCTATACCCTACACTCTATACTCTACACTCTATACCCTACACTCTATACCCTACACTCTATACCCTACACTCTACACTCTATACCCTACACTCTATACCCTAAACTCTATACCCTACACTCTATACCCTACACTCCATACCCTCCACTCTGTACCCTACACTCTACACTCTATACCCTACACTCTATACCATACGCTCTATACCCTACACTCTATACCCGACACTCTATACCCTACACTATACACTCTATACCCTACACTCTACACTGTATACCATACACTCTATACCCTACACTCTATACCCTACACTCTACACTCTATACCCTACACTCTACACCCTACACTCTATACCATACACTCTATACCCTACACTCTACACTCTATACCCTACACTCTATACCTTATACTCTATACCCTACACCCTACGCTCTATACCCTACACTCTATACCCTACACTCTACACTTTATACCCTACACTCTATTCCATACACTCTATACCCTACACTCTATACACTACACTCTACACTCTATACCTTACACTCTACACTTTACACTATATACCCTACACTCTATAGCCTACACTCTATACCCTACACTCTATACCCTACACTCTACACTCTATACCCTACATTCTATACCCTACACTCTAATCCCTACACTCTACACTCTATACCCTACACTCTATACCCTACACTCTATACCCTACACTCTATACCCTACACTCTACACTCTATACCCTACACTCTATACCCTACACTCTATACCCTACACTATATACCCAAACTCTATACCCTACACTCTATACCATACACTATATACCCTACACTCTACACTCTATTCCCTACACTCTATACCATACACTCTATACCCTTTACTCTATACCCTACACTCTATAACCTACACTATACACTCTATACCCTAAACTCTACACTCTATACCATACACTCTGTACTCTACACTCTATACCCTACACTCTACACTCTATACCCTACAATCTATACCCTACACTCTATGCCCTACACTCTATACCCTACACTCTATACCCTACACACTATACCCTACACTCTACAATCTATACCATACACTCCATACCCTACACGCTATACCATACACTCTATACCACACACTCTATACCCTACACTCTATACCATACACTCTACACTATATACCCTACACTCTATACCCTACAATCTACACTCTATACCCTACACTCTACACTCGATACCCTACGCTCTATACCATACACTCTATACCCTAAACTCTATACCATACACACTATACCCTACACTCTATACCCTACACTCTATACGCTACACTCTACACTCTATACCCTACACTCTATACTCTACACTCTATACCCTACACTCTATACCCTACACTCTATACCTTACACTCTATACCCTACACTCTACACTCTATACCCTACACTCAATACCCTACACTCTATACCCTACACTCTATACCCTACACTCTACACTCTATACCCTAAACTCTACACTCTATACTCTACACTCTACACTCTATACCCTACACTCTATACCCTACACTCTATACCCTACACTCTACACACTATACCCTACACTCTATACCATACACTCTACACCCTACACTCTATACCCTACACTCTATACCATACACTCTATACCCTACACTCTACACTCTATACCCTAGACTCTATACCATACACTCTATACCCTACACTCTATACCCTACACTCTAATCTCTATACCATACACTCTATACCCTACACTCTATAACATACATTCTACACCCTACAATCTATACCATACACTCTATACCCTACACTCTATAACATACATTCTACACCCTACAATCTATACCATACACTCTATACCCTACACTCTACACTCTATACCATACACTCTATACCCTACACTCTACACTTTATACCCTACACTCTATACCCTACACTCTATAACCTACACTCTATACCCTACACGCTATACCCTACACTCTATACCCTACACTCTATACCCTACACTATATACCCTACACTCTACACCCTACACTCTATACCCTACACCCTATACCCTACACTCTATACCCTAATCTCTACACCCTACACTCTATACCCTACACTCTATACCCTACACTCTATACCCTACACTCTTCACTCTATACCCTACACTCTATACTCTACACTCTATACCATACACTCTATACCATACACTTTATCCCCTACACTCTATACCATACACTTTATCCCCTACACTCTATACCATACACTCTACACTCTATACCCTACACTCTGCACTCTATACCCTACACTCTATAACCTACACTCTACACTCTATACCCTACACTCTACACTCTATACCCTACACTCTATACCCTACAATCTATACCATACACTCTATACCATACACTCTATACCCTACACTCTATACCCTACACTCTATACCCTACACTCTACACTCTATACCCTACACTCTATGCCCTACAATCTATACCATACATTCTATACCATACACTCTATACCCTACACTCTATACCTCACACTCTACACTCTATCCCCTGCACTCTATACCATACACTCTACACTCTATACCCTACACTCTACACCCTACACTCTACACTCTACACCCTACACTCTATACCCTACACTCTACACTCTATACCCTACACTCTACACTCTATACCCTACACTCTATACCCTACAATCTATACCATACACTCTATACCATACACTCTACACCCTACACTCTATACCCTACACTCTATACCCTACACTCTATACCCTACACTCTATACCATACACTCTATACCCTACACTCTATACCTCACACTCTACACTCTATCCCCTGCACTCTATACCATACACTCTACACTCTATACCCTACACTCTATACCCTACACTCTATACCCTACACTCTATACCCTACACTCTACACTCTATACCCTACAATCTACACTCTATACCCTACACTCTATACCCTACAATCTATACCATACACTCTATACCATACACTCTATACCTCACACTCTACACTCTTACCCCTACACTCTACACTCTATACCCTACACTCTATACCCTACAATCTATACCATACACTCTATACCATACACTCTATACCCTACCCTCTATACCCTACACTCTACACTCTATACCCTACACTTTATACCCTACACTCTACACTCTATACCCTACACTCTACACTCTATACCCTACACTCTATACCCTACAATCTATACCATACACTCTATACCATACACTCTATACCCTACACTCTATACCTCACACTCTACAGTCTATCCCCTGCACTCTATACCATACACTCTACACTCTATACCCTACACTCTATACCCTACACTCCACACTCTATACCCTATTCTCTACAATCTATACCCTACACTCTATACCCTACAATCTATACCATACACTCTATACCATACACTCTATACCCTACACTCTACACGCTATACCCTACACTCTATACCCTACAATCTATACCATACACTCCATACCATACACTCTATACCCTACACTCTATACCTCACACTCTACACTCTATCCCCTGCACTCTATACCACACACTCTACACTCTATACCCTACACTCTACACTCTATACCCTACTCTCTAAACCCTACACTCTATACCTTACACTCTATACCCTACACTCTACACTCTATAACTTACACTCTATACCCTACACTCTATACCCTACACTCTATACCCTACACTCTATACCCTACACTCTACACATTATACCTTACACTCTATACCCTACACTCTATACCATACACTCTATACCCTACACTCTATACCCTACACTCTATACCCTACACTCTACACTCTACACCATACACTCTATACCCTACCCTCTATACCCTACACTCTATACCCTACACTCTATCCCCTACACTCTACACCCTTCACTTTATACCTTACACTCTATACCCTACACTCTATACCCTACACACTACGCTCTATACCTCACACTCTATACCCTACACTCTATACCCTACACTCTATACCCTACACTCTATACCCTACACTCTACACCCTACACTTTATAGCTTACACTCTATACCATACACTCTATACCCTACACTCTACACTCTATACCCTACACTCTATACCCTACACTCTATACCCTACACTCTATACCCTACACTCTACACCCTACACTTTATAGCTTACACTCTATACCCTACACTCTATACCCTAAACTCTATACCATACACTCTATACCCTACACTCTATACCCTACACTCTATACCCTACACTCTACACCATACACTCTATACCCTACCCTCTATACCTTACACTCTATACCCTACACTCTACACAGTATACCCTACACTCTATACCCTACACTCTATACCGTACATTCTACACTGTATACCCTACACTCTATACCCTACACTCTAATCCCTACACTCTACACTCTATACCCTACACTTTATACCCTACACTCTATACCCTACTCTCTACACTCTATACCCTACACTCTATACCCTACACTTTATACCCTACACTCTACACTCTATACTCTACACTCTATACCATACACTCTACACTCTATTCCCTACACTCTATACCATACACTCTAAACCCTACACTCTATACCCTACACTGTACACTCTATACCCTACAATCTATACCCTACACACTATGCCCTACACTCTATACCCTACACTCTATACCCTACACTCTACACTCTATACCCTACACTCTATACCCTACACTCTATACCCTACACTCTACACTCTATACCCTTCACTCTATACCCTACACTCTATACCATACACTCTATACCCTACACTCTACACTCTATACCCTACACTCTATACCCTACACTCTATACCCTACACTCTATACTCTATACCCTACACTCTATACCCTACACTATACACTCTATGCCCTACACTCTATGCCCTACACTCTAATCCCTACACTCTACACTCTATAACCTATACTCTATACTCTACACTCCATACTCTACACTCTATACCCTATACTCTACACTCTATACCCTACACTCTATACCATACACTCTAATCCCTACACTCTACACTCTATACCCTACACTCTATACCCTACACTCCATACCCTACACTCTATACCCTACACTCTACACTCTATACCCTACACTCTATACCCTACACTCTATACCCTACACTCTATACCCTACACTCTATACCCTACACTCTATACCCTACACTCTACACTCTATACCCTACACTCTATACCATACACTCTATACCCTACACTCTACACTCTATACCCTACACTCTATACCCTACACTCTATACCCTACACTCTACACTCTATACCCTACACTCTATACCCTACACTCTATACTCTACACCCTATACCCTACACTCTACACTCTATACCCTACACTCTATACCCTACACTCTACACTCTATACCCTACACTCTATACCCTACACTCTACACTCTATACCATACACTCTATACCCTACACTCTACACTCTATACCCTACACTCTACACCCTGCACTCTATACCCTACACTCTATACCCTACACTCTATGCCCTACACTCTATACTCTATACCCTACACTCTATTCCATACATTCTATACCCTACACTCTATACCCTACACTGTAATCAGTACACTCTATACCCTACACTCTATTCCCTACACTCTATACCATACACTCTATACCCTACACTCTATACCCTACACTCTACACTCTATTCCATGCACTCTATACCCTACACTCTATTCCATACATTCTATACCCTACACTCTATACCCTACACTGTAACCAGTACACTCTACACTCTATACCCTACACTCTATACCCTACACTCTATACCATACAATCCATACCCTACAATCTATACCCTACAATCTACACTCTATACCCTACACTCTATACCCTACACTCTAAACCCTACATTCTATACCCTACACTCTATACCCTACACTCTACACTCTATACCCTACAATCTATACCCTACACTCTACACTCTATACCCCACACTCTATACCCTACACTCTATACCCTACACTCTATACCCTACACTCTATACCATATGCTCTATACCCTACACTCTATACCCGACACTCTATACCCTACACTATACACTCTATACCCTACACTCTACACTGTATAACATACACTCTATACCCTACACTCTATACCCTACACTCTACACTCTATACCCTACACTCTACACCCTACACTCTATACCATACACTCTATACCCTACACTCTACACTCTATACCCTACAATCTATACCTTACACTCTATACCCTACACCCTACGCTCTATACCCTACACTCTATACCCTACACTCTACACTTTATACCCTACACTCTATTCCATACACTCTATACCCTACACTCTACACTCTATACCATACACTCTATCCCCTACACTCTATACCATACACTCTACACTCTATACCCTACACTGTATACCCTACACTCTAAACTCTATACCCTACACTCTATACCCTACACTCTACACTCTATACCCTACACTCTACACTCTATACCCTACACTCTATACCCTACAATCTATATCATACACTCTATACCATACACACTATACCATACACTCTACACTCTATACCCTACACTCTATACCCTACACTCTACACTCTATACCCTACACTCTATACCCTACACTCTACACTCTATACCCTACACTCTATACCCTACACTCTATACCATACACTCTATACCATACA
Source organism: Ranitomeya imitator (assembly GCF_032444005.1). Taxonomy (NCBI): domain Eukaryota; kingdom Metazoa; phylum Chordata; class Amphibia; order Anura; family Dendrobatidae; genus Ranitomeya; species Ranitomeya imitator. Next base: position 276,550 of record NW_027194637.1, read on the forward strand.
CTCTATCCCCTACACTCTATCCTATACACTCTACACTCTATACCCTACACTCTACACTCTATACCCTACACTCTACACTCTATACCCTACACTCTACACCCTACACTCTATACCATACACTCTATACCCTACACTCTACACTCTATACCCTACACTCTATACCCTACAATCTATACCCTACACCCTACGCTCTATACCCTACACTCTATACCCTACACTCTACACACTATACCCTACACTCTATTCCATACACTCTATACCCTACACTCTATACCCTACACTCTACACTCTATACCCTACACTCTACACTTTACACACTATACCCTACTTTCTATACCCTACACTCTATACTCTATACCCTACACTCTATACCGTACATTCTACACTCTATACCCTACACTCTATACCCTACACTCTAATCCCTACACTCTACACTCTATACCCTACACTTTATACCCTACACTCTATACCCTACTCTCTACACTCTATACCCTACACTCTATACCCTACACTTTATACCCTACACTCTACACTCTATACCCTACACTCTATACCATACACTCTACACTCTATTCCCTACACTCTATACCATACACTCTAAACCCTACACTCTATACCCTACACTATACACTCTATACCCTACAATCTATACCCTACACACTATGCCCTACACTCTATACCCTACACTCTATACCCTACACTCTACACTCTATACCCTACACTCTATACAATACACTCTATACCCTAAACTCTATACCATACACTCTACACCATACAATCTATACCATACACTCTATACCTACACTCTACACTCTATACCCTTCACTCTATACCCTACACTCTATACCATACAATCTATACCCTACACTCTACACTCTATACCCTACACTCTATACCCTACACTCTATACCCTACACCCTACGCTCTATACCCTACACTCTATACCCTACACTCTATACTCTATACCCTACACTCTGTACCCTACACTCTATACCATACACTTTATACCCTACACTCTATACCATACACTCTACACTCTATTCCATGCACTCTATACCCTACACTCTATTCCCTACACTCTACACTCTATACCCTACACTCTACACTCTATACCCTACACTCTATACCCTACACTCTATACTCTATACCCTACACTCTATACCCTACACTATACACTCTATGCCCTACACTCTATGCCCTACACTCTAATCCCTACACTCTACACTCTATAACCTACACTCTATACTCTACACTCCATACTCTACACTCTATACCCTATACTCTACACTCTATACCCTACACTCTATACCATACACTCTAATCCCTACACTCTACACTCTATACCCTACACTCTATACCCTACACTCCATACCCTACACTCTATACCCTACACTCTACACTCTATACCCTACACTCTATACCCTACACTCTATACCCTACACTCTATACCCTACACTCTATAGCCTAAACTCTATACCATACACTCTGCACCATACAATCTATACCATACACTCTATACCTACACTCTACACTCTATACCCTTCACTCTATACCCTACACTCCATACCATACACTCTATACCCTACACTCTACACTCTATACCCTACACTCTATACCCTACACTCTATACCCTACACCCTACGCTCTATACCCTACACTCTATACCCTACACTCTATACTCTATACCCTATACTCTATTCCATACATTCTATACCCTACACTCTATACCCTACAGTCTAATCCCTACACTCTACACCCTACACTCTGTACCCTACACTCTATACCATACACTTTATACCCTACACTCTATACCATACACTCTACACTCTATTCCATGCACTCTATACCCTACACTCTATTCCCTACACTCTACACTCTATACCCTACACTCTACACTCTATACCCTACACTCTATACCCTACACTCTATACTCTATATCCTACACTCTATACCCTACACTATACACTCTATGCCCTACACTCTATGCCCTACACTCTAATCCCTACACTCTACACTCTATAACCTACACTCTATACTCTACACTCCATACTCTACACTCTATACCCTATACCCTACACTCTATACCCTACACTCTATACCATACACTCTAATCCCTACACTCTACACTCTATACCCTACACTCTATACCCTACACTCCATGCCCTACACTCTATACCCTACACTCTACACTCTATACCCTACACTCTATACCCTACACTCTATACCCTACACTCTATACCCTACACTCTATACCATACACTCTATACCCTACACTCTACACTCTATACCCTACACTCTATACCCTACACTCTACACTCTATACCCTACACTCTATACCCTACACTCTATACTCTACACCCTATACCCTACACTCTACACTCTATACCCTACACTCTATACCCTACACTCTACACTCTATACCCTACACTCTATACCCTACACTCTACACTCTACACTCTATACCATACACTCTATACCCTACACTCTACACTCTATACCCTACACTCTATACCCTGCACTCTATACACTACATCCTACGCTCTATACCCTACACTCTATACCTTACACTCTATACCCTACACCCTACGCTCTATACCCTACACTCTATACCCTACACTCTACACTTTATACCCTACACTCTATTCCATACACTCTATACCCTACACTCTATACCCTACACTCTACACTCTATACCCTACACTCTATACCCTACACTCTATACTCTATATCCTACACTCTATACCCTACACTATACACTCTATGCCCTACACTCTATGCCCTACACTCTAATCCCTACACTCTACACTCTATAACCTACACTCTATACTCTACACTCCATACTCTACACTCTATACCCTATACCCTACACTCTATACCCTACACTCTATACCATACACTCTAATCCCTACACTCTACACTCTATACCCTACACTCTATACCCTACACTCCATGCCCTACACTCTATACCCTACACTCTACACTCTATACCCTACACTCTATACCCTACACTCTATACCCTACACTCTATACCCTACACTCTATACCATACACTCTATACCCTACACTCTACACTCTATACCCTACACTCTATACCCTACACTCTACACTCTATACCCTACACTCTATACCCTACACTCTATACTCTACACCCTATACCCTACACTCTACACTCTATACCCTACACTCTATACTCTACACTCTACACTCTATACCCTACACTCTATACCCTACACTCTACACTCTACACTCTATACCATACACTCTATACCCTACACTCTACACTCTATACCCTACACTCTATACCCTGCACTCTATACACTACATCCTACGCTCTATACCCTACACTCTATACCCTACACTCTACACTTTATACCCTACACTCTATTCCATACACTCTATACCCTACACTCTATACCCTACACTCTACACTCTATACCATACACTCTATCCCCTACACTCTATACCATACACTCTACACTCTATACCCTACACTGTATACCCTACACTCTAAACTCTATACCCTACACTCTATACCCTACACTCTACACTCTATACCCTACACTCTACACTCTATACCCTACACTCTATACCCTACAATCTATATCATACACTCTATACCCTACACTCTATACCCTACACTCTACACTCTATACCCTACACTCTATACCCTACACTCTACACTCTATTCCCTACACTCTATACCCTACACTCTATACCATACACTCTATACCATACACTCTATCCCCTACACTCTATCCCATACACTCTACACTCTATACCCTACACTCTACACTCTATACCCTACACTCTACACTCTATACCCTACACTCTACACCCTACACTCTATACCATACACTCTATACCCTACACTCTACACTCTATACCCTACACTCTATACCCTACACTCTATACCCTACACCCTACGCTCTATACCCTACACTCTATACCCTACACTCTACACACTATACCCTACACTCTATTCCATACACTCTATACCCTACACTCTATACCCTACACTCTACACTCTATACCCTACACTCTACACTTTACACACTATACCCTACACTCTATACCCTACACTCTATACTCTATACCCTACACTCTATACCGTACATTCTACACTCTATACCCTACACTCTATACCCTACACTCTAATCCCTACACTCTACACTCTATACCCTACACTTTATACCCTACACTCTATACCCTACTCTCTACACTCTATACCCTACACTCTATACCCTACACTTTATACCCTACACTCTACACTCTATACCCTACACTCTATACCATACACTCTACACTCTATTCCCTACACTCTATACCATACACTCTAAACCCTACACTCTATACCCTACACTATACACTCTATACCCTACAATCTATACCCTACACACTATGCCCTACACTCTATACCCTACACTCTATACCCTACACTCTACACTCTATACCCTACACTCTATACCATACACTCTATACCCTAAACTCTATACCATACACTCTACACCATACAATCTATACCATACACTCTATACCTACACTCTACACTCTATACCCTTCACTCTATACCCTACACTCTATACCATACAATCTATACCCTACACTCTACACTCTATACCCTACACTCTATACCCTACACTCTATACCCTACACCCTACGCTCTAAACCCTACACTCTATACCCTACACTCTATACTCTATACCCTACACTCTGTACCCTACACTCTATACCATACACTTTATACCCTACACTCTATACCATACACTCTACACTCTATTCCATGCACTCTATACCCTACACTCTATTCCCTACACTCTACACTCTATATCCTACACTCTACACTCTATACCCTACACTCTATACCCTACACTCTATACTCTATACCCTACACTCTATACCCTACACTATACACTCTATGCCCTACACTCTATGCCCTACACTCTAATCCCTACACTCTACACTCTATAACCTACACTCTATACTCTACACTCCATACTCTACACTCTATACCCTATACTCTACACTCTATACCCTACACTCTATACCATACACTCTAATCCCTACACTCTACACTCTATACCCTACACTCTATACCCTACACTCCATACCCTACACTCTATACCCTACACTCTACACTCTATACCCTACACTCTATACCCTACACTCTATACCCTACACTCTATACCCTACACTCTATACCCTAAACTCTATACCATACACTCTACACCATACAATCTATACCATACACTCTATACCTACACTCTACACTCTATACCCTTCACTCTATACCATACACTCTATACCATACACTCTATACCCTACACTCTACACTCTATACCCTACACTCTATACCCTACACTCTATACCCTACACCCTACGCTCTATACCCTACACTCTATACCCTACACTCTATACTCTATACCCTATACTCTATTCCATACATTCTATACCCTACACTCTATACCCTACAGTCTAATCCCTACACTCTACACTCTATACCCTACACTCTGTACCCTACACTCTATACCATACACTTTATACCCTACAATCTATACCATACACTCTACACTCTATTCCATGCACTCTATACCCTACACTCTATTCCCTACACTCTACACTCTATACCCTACACTCTACACTCTATACCCTACACTCTATACCCTACACTCTATACTCTATATCCTACACTCTATACCCTACACTATACACTCTATGCCCTACACTCTATGCCCTACACTCTAATCCCTACACTCTACACTCTATAACCTACACTCTATACTCTACACTCCATACTCTACACTCTATACCCTATACTCTACACTCTATACCCTACACTCTATACCATACACTCTAATCCCTACACTCTACACTCTATACCCTACACTCTATACCCTACACTCCATGCCCTACACTCTATACCCTACACTCTATACCCTACACTCTATACCCTACACTCTATACCCTACACTCTATACCCTACACTCTATACCCTACACTCTATACCATACACTTTATACCCTACACTCTACACTCTATACCCTACACTCTATACCCTACACTCTACACTCTATACCCTACACTCTATACCCTACACTCTATACTCTACACCCTATACCCTACACTCTACACTCTATACCCTACACTCTATACCCTACACTCTACACTCTATACCCTACACTCTATACCCTACACTCTACACTCTACACTCTATACCATACACTCTATACCCTACACTCTACACTCTATACCCTACACTCTATACCCTGCACTCTATACACTACATCCTACGCTCTATACCCTACACTCTATACCCTACACTCTATACTCTATACCCTACACTCTATTCCATACATTCTATACCCTACACTCTATACCCTACACTGTAATCAGTACACTCTATACCCTACACTCTATTCCCTACACTCTATACCATACACTCTATACCCTACACTCTATACCCTACACTCTACACTCTATTCCATGCACTCTATACCCTACACTCTATACCCTACACTCTATTCCATACATTCTATACCCTACACTCTATACCCTACACTGTAATCAGTACACTCTACACTCTATACCCTACACTCTATACCCTACACTCTATACCATACAATCCATACCCTACAATCTATACCCTACAATCTACACTCTATACCCTACACTCTATACCCTACAATCTAAACCCTACATTCTATACCCTACACTCTATACCCTACACTCTACACTCTATACCCTACAATCTATACCCTACACTCTACACTCTATACCCTACACTCTATACCATACACTCTATACCCTACACTCTATACCCTACACTCTATACCATACACTCTATACCCTACACTCTACACTCTATACCCTACACTCTATACCCTACACTCTATACCCTACACTCTACACTCTACACTCTATACCCTACACTCTATACCCTACACTCTATACTCTACACTCTATACCCTACACTCTATACCCTACACTCTATACCCTACACTCTACACTCTATACCCTACACTCTATACCCTAAACTCTATACCCTACACTCTATACCCTACACTCCATACCCTCCACTCTGTACCCTACACTCTACACTCTATACCCTACACTCTATACCATACGCTCTATTCCCTACACTCTATACCCGACACTCTATACCCTACACTATACACTCTATACCCTACACTCTACACTGTATACCATACACTCTATACCCTACACTCTATACCCTACACTCTACACTCTATACCCTACACTCTACACCCTACACTCTATACCATACACTCTATACCCTACACTCTACACTCTATACCCTACACTCTATACCTTACACTCTATACCCTACACCCTACGCTCTATACCCTACACTCTATACCCTACACTCTACACTTTATACCCTACACTCTATTCCATACACTCTATACCCTACACTCTATACACTACACTCTACACTCTATACCTTACACTCTACACTTTACACTATATACCCTACACTCTATAGCCTACACTCTATACCCTACACTCTATACCCTACACTCTACACTCTATAACCTACATTCTATACCCTACACTCTAATCCCTACACTCTACACTCTATACCCTACACTCTATACCCTACACTCTATACCCTACACTCTATACCCTACACTCTACACTCTATACCCTACACTCTATGCCCTACACTCTATACCCTACACTCTATACCCTACACTATATACCCTACACTCTATACCCTACACTCTATACCATACACTATATACCCTACACTCTACACTCTATTCCCTACACTCTATACCATACACTCTATACCCTTTACTCTATACCCTACACTCTATAACCTACACTATACACTCTATACCCTACACTCTACACTCTATACCATACACTCTATACTCTACACTCTATACCCTACACTCTACACTCTATACCCTACAATCTATACCCTACACTCTATGCCCTACACTCTATACCCTACACTCTATACCATACAATCTATACCCTACACACTATACCCTACACTCTATACCCTACACTCTACACTCTATACCCTACACTCTATAACATACACTCTATACCCTACACTCTATACCTGACACTCTATACCCTACACTCTACACCCTACACTCTACACTCTATACCGTACACTCTATACCCTACACTCTATACCCTACACTCTACACTTTATACCCTACACTCTATACCATACACTCTACACTCTATTCCATGCACTCTATACCCTACACTCTATTCCCTACACTCTACACTCTATACCCTACACTCTACACTCTATACCCTACACTCTATAACCTACACTCTATACTCTATATCCTACACTCTATACCCTACACTATACACTCTATGCCCTACACTCTATGCCCTACACTCTAAACCCTACACTCTACACTCTATAACCTACACTCTATACTCTACACTCCATACTCTACACTCTATACCCTATACTCTACACTCTATACCCTACACTCTATACCATACACTCTAATCCCTACACTCTACACTCTATACCCTACACTCTATACCCTACACTCCATGCCCTACACTCTATACCCTACACTCTACACTCTATACCCTACACTCTATACCCTACACTCTATACCCTACACTCTATACCCTACACTCTATACCCTACACTCTACACTCTATACCCTACACTCTATACCATACACTCTATACCCTACACTCTACACTCTATACCCTACACTCTATACCCTACACTCTATACCCTACACTCTACACTCTATACCCTACACTCTATACCCTACACTCTATACTCTACACCCTATACCCTACACTCTACACTCTATACCCTACACTCTATACCCTACACTCTACACTCTATACCCTACACTCTATACCCTACACTCTACACTCTACACTCTATACCATACACTCTATACCCTACACTCTACACTCCATACCCTACACTCTATACCCTGCACTCTATACACTACACCCTACGCTCTATACCCTACACTCTATACCCTACACTCTATACTCTATACCCTACACTCTATTCCATACATTCTATACCCTACACTCTATACCCTACACTGTAATCAGTACACTCTATACCCTACACTCTATTCCCTACACTCTATACCATACACTCTATACCCTACACTCTATACCCTACACTCTACACTCTATTCCATGCACTCTATACCCTACACTCTATACCCTACACTCTATTCCATACTTTCTATACCCTACACTCTATACCCTACACTGTAATCAGTACACCCTACACTCTATACCCTACACTCTATACCATACAATCCATACCCTACACTCTACACTCTATACCCTACACTCTATACCCTACACTCTATACCCTACACCCTACGCTCTATACCCTACACTCTATACCCTACACTCTATACCATACACTCTATACCCTACACTCTACACTCTATACCCTACACTCTATACCCTACACCCTACGCTCTATACCCTACACTCTATACCCTACACTCTACACACTATACCCTACACTCTATTCCATACACTCTATACCCTACACTCTATACCCTACACTCTACACTCTATACCCTACACTCTACACTTTACACACTATACCCTACACTCTATACCCTACACTCTATACTCTATACCCTACACTCTATACCGTACATTCTACACTCTATACCCTACACTCTATACCCTACACTCTAATCCCTACACTCTACACTCTATACCCTACACTTTATACCCTACACTCTATACCCTACTCTCTACACTCTATACCCTACACTCTATACCCTACACTTTATACCCTACACTCTACACTCTATACCCTACACTCTATACCATACACTCTACACTCTATTCCCTACACTCTATACCATACACTCTAAACCCTACACTCTATACCCTACACTATACACTCTATACCCTACAATCTATACCCTACACACTATGCCCTACACTCTATACCCTACACTCTATACCCTACACTCTACACTCTATACCCTACACTCTATACCATACACTCTATACCCTAAACTCTATACCATACACTCTACACCATACAATCTATACCATACACTCTATACCTACACTCTACACTCTATACCCTTCACTCTATACCCTACACTCTATACCATACAATCTATACCCTACACTCTACACTCTATACCCTACACTCTATACCCTACACTCTATACCCTACACCCTACGCTCTATACCCTACACTCTATACCCTACACTCTATACTCTATACCCTACACTCTGTACCATACACTCTATACCATACACTTTATACCCTACACTCTATACCATACACTCTACACTCTATTCCATGCACTCTATACCCTACACTCTATTCCCTACACTCTACACTCTATACCCTACACTCTACACTCTATACCCTACACTCTATACCCTACACTCTATACTCTATACCCTACACTCTATACCCTACACTATACACTCTATGCCCTACACTCTATGCCCTACACTCTAATCCCTACACTCTACACTCTATAACCTACACTCTATACTCTACACTCCACACTCTACACTCTATACCCTATACTCTACACTCTATACCCTACACTCTATACCATACACTCTAATCCCTACACTCTACACTCTATACCCTACACTCTATACCCTACACTCCATACCCTACACTCTATACCCTACACTCTACACTCTATACCCTACACTCTATACCCTACACTCTATACCCTACACTCTATACCCTACACTCTATACCCTACACTCTATACCCTAAACTCTATACCATACACTCTACACCATACAATCTATACCATACACTCTATACCTACACACTACACTCTATACCCTTCACTCTATACCCTACACTCTATACCATACACTCTATACCCTACACTCTATACCCTACACTCTATACCCTACACTCTATACCCTACACCCTACGCTCTATACCCTACACTCTATACCATACACTCTACACTCTATTCCATGCACTCTATACCCTACACTCTATTCCCTACACTCTACACTCTATACCCTACACTCTACACTCTATACCCTACACTCTATACCCTACACTCTATACTCTATACCCTACACTCTATACCCTACACTATACACTCTATGCCCTACACTCTATGCCCTACACTCTAATCCCTACACTCTACACTCTATAACCTACACTCTATACTCTACACTCCATACTCTACACTCTATACCCTATACTCTACACTCTATACCCTACACTCTATACCATACACTCTAATCCCTACACTCTACACTCTATACCCTACACTCTATACCCTACACTCCATACCCTACACTCTATACCCTACACTCTACACTCTATACCCTACACTCTATACCCTACACTCTATACCCTACACTCTATACCCTACACTCTATACCCTACACTCTATACCCTAAACTCTATACCATATACTCTACACCATACAATCTATACCATACACTCTATACCTACACTCTACACTCTATACCCTTCACTCTATACCCTACACTCTATACCATACACTCTATACCCTACACTCTATACCCTACACTCTATACCCTACACTCTATACCCTACACCCTACGCTCTATACCCTACACTCTATACCCTACACTCTATACTCTATACCCTATACTCTATTCCATACATTCTATACCCTACACTCTATACCCTACAGTCTAATCCCTACACTCTACACTCTATACCCTACACTCTGTACCCTACACTCTATACCATACATTTTATACCCTACACTCTATACCATACACTCTACACTCTATTCCATGCACTCTATACCCTACACTCTATTCCCTACACTCTACACTCTATACCCTACACTCTACACTCTATACCCTACACTCTATACCCTACACTCTATACTCTACATCCTACACTCTATACCCTACACTATACACTCTATGCCCTACACTTTATGCCCTACACTCTAATCCCTACACTCTACAATCTATAACCTACACTCTATACTCTACACTCCATACTCTACACTCTATACCCTATACTCTACACTCTATACCCTACACTCTATACCATACACTCTAATCCCTACACTCTACACTCTATACCCTACACTCTATACCCTACACTCCATGCCCTACACTCTATACCCTACACTCTACACTCTATACCCTACACTCTATACCCTACACTCTATACCCTACACTCTATACCCTACACTCTATACCCTACACTCTATACCATACACTCTATACCCTACACTCTACACTCTATACCCTACACTCTATACCCTACACTCTATACCCTACACTCTACACTCTATACCCTACACTCTATACCCTACACTCTATACTCTACACCCTATACCCTACACTCTACACTCTATACCCTACACTCTATACCCTACACTCTACACTCTATACCCTACACTCTATACCCTACACTCTACACTCTACACTCTATACCATACACTCTATACCCTACACTCTACACTCTATACCCTACACTCTATACCCTGCACTCTATACACTACACCCTACGCTCTATACCCTACACTCTATACCCTACACTCTATACTCTATACCCTACACTCTATTCCATACATTCTATACCCTACACTCTATACCCTACACTGTAATTAGTACACTCTATACCCTACACTCTATTCCCTACACTCTATACCATACACTCTATACCCTACACTCTATACCCTACACTCTACACTCTATTCCATGCACTCTATACCCTACACTCTATACCCTACACTCTATTCCATACATTCTATACCCTACACTCTATACCCTACACTGTAATCAGTACACTCTACACTCTATACCCTACACTCTATACCCTACACTCTATACCATACAATCCATACCCTACAATCTATACCCTACAATCTACACTCTATACCCTACACTCTATACCCTACAATCTAAACCCTACATTCTATACCCTACACTCTATACCCTACACTCTACACTCTATACCCTACAATCTATACCCTACACTCTACACTCTATACCCTACACTCTATACCCTACACTCTATACCCTACACTCTATACCCTACACTCTATACCATACACTCTATACCCTACACTCTATACCCTACACTCTATACCCTACACTCTACACTCTACACTCTATACCCTACACTCTATACCCTACACTCTATACTCTACACTCTATACCCTACACTCTATACCCTACACTCTATACCCTACACTCTACACTCTATACCCTACACTCTATACCCTAAACTCTATACCCTACACTCTATACCCTACACTCCATACCCTCCACTCTGTACCCTACACTCTACACTCTATACCCTACACTCTATACCATACGCTCTATACCCTACACTCTATACCCGACACTCTATACCCTACACTATACACTCTATACCCTACACTCTACACTGTATACCATACACTCTATACCCTACACTCTATACCCTACACTCTACACTCTATACCCTACACTCTACACCCTACACTCTACACCCTACACTCTATACCATACACTCTATACCCTACACTCTACACTCTATACCCTACACTCTATACCTTACACTCTATACCCTACACCCTACGCTCTATACCCTACACTCTATACCCTACACTCTACACTTTATACCCTACACTCTATTCCATACACTCTATACCCTACACTCTATACACTACACTCTACACTCTATACCTTACACTCTACACTTTACACTATATACCCTACACTCTATAGCCTACACTCTATACCCTACACTCTATACCCTACACTCTACACTCTATAACCTACATTCTATACCCTACACTCTAATCCCTACACTCTACACTCTATACCCTACACTCTATACCCTACACTCTATACCCTACACTATATACCCTACACTCTACACTCTATACCCTACACTCTATACCCTACACTATATACCCTACACTCTATACCCTACACTCTATACCATACACTATATACCCTACACTCTACACTCTATTCCCTACACTCTATACCATACACTCTATACCCTTTACTCTATACCCTACACTCTATAACCTACACTATACACTCTATACCCTACACTCTACACTCTATACCATACACTCTATACTCTACACTCTATACCCTACACTCTACACTCTATACCCTACAATCTATACCCTACACTCTATGCCCTACACTCTATACCCTACACTCTATACCATACAATCTATACCCTACACACTATACCCTACACTCTATACCCTACACTCTACACTCTATACCCTACACTCTATAACATACACTCTATACCCTACACTCTATACCTGACACTCTATACCCTACACTCTACACCCTACACTCTACACTCTATACCGTACACTCTATACCCTACACTCTATACCCTACACTCTACACTTTATACCCTTCACTCTATACCCTACACTCTATACCCTACACTCTATACCATACACTCTATACCATTTACTCTATACCCTACACTCTATACCCTACACTATACACTCTATACCCTACACTCTACACCCTACACTCTATACCCTACACTCTATACTCTATACCCTACAATCTATACCTTACACTCTATACCCTACACTATACACTCTATACCCTACACTCTATACCCTACACTCTATACCCTACACTCTATACTCTATACCCTACACTCTATACCCTACAGGCTATACCCTACACTGTACACCCTACACTCTACACTCTATACTCTACACTCTATACCCTACACTCTATACCCTACACTCTATACCCTACACTCTACACTTTATGCCCTACACTCTATACCCTACACTCTATACTCTACACTCTATACCCTACACTCTACACTCTATACCCTACACTCTATACATAGTAACATAGTAACATAGTAACATAGTAAGGCCGAAAAAAGACATTTGTCCATCCAGTTCAGCCTATATTCCATCATAATAAATACCCAGATCTACGTCCTTCTACAGAACCTAATAATTGTATGATACAATATTGTTCTGCTCCAGGAAGACATCCAGGCCTCTCTTGAACCCCTCGACTGAGTTCGCCTACACTCTATACCCTACACCCTACGCTCTATACCCTACACTCTATACCCTACACTCTATACTCTATACCCTATACTCTATTCCATACATTCTATACCCTACACTCTATACCCTACAGTCTAATCCCTACACTCTACACTCTATACCCTACACTCTGTACCCTACACTCTATACCATACACTTTATACCCTACACTCTATACCATACACTCTACACTCTATTCCATGCACTCTATACCCTACACTCTATTCCCTACACTCTACACTCTATACCCTACACTCTACACTCTATACCCTACACTCTATACCCTACACTCTATACTCTATATCCTACACTCTATACCCTACACTATACACTCTATGCCCTACACTTTATGCCCTACACTCTAATCCCTACACTCTACAATCTATAACCTACACTCTATACTCTACACTCCATACTCTACACTCTATACCCTATACTCTACACTCTATACCCTACACTCTATACCCTACACTCCATGCCCTACACTCTATACCCTACACTCTACACTCTATACCCTACACTCTATACCCTACACTCTATACCCTACACTCTATACCCTACACTCTATACCCTACACTCTATACCATACACTCTATACCCTACACTCTACACTCTATACCCTACACTCTATACCCTACACTCTATACCCTACACTCTACACTCTATACCCTACACTCTATACCCTACACTCTATACTCTACACCCTATACCCTACACTCTACACTCTATACCCTACACTCTATACCCTACACTCTACACTCTATACCCTACACTCTATACCCTACACTCTACACTCTACACTCTATACCATACACTCTATACCCTACACTCTACACTCTATACCCTACACTCTATACCCTGCACTCTATACACTACACCCTACGCTCTATACCCTACACTCTATACCCTACACTCTATACTCTATACCCTACACTCTATTCCATACATTCTATACCCTACACTCTATACCCTACACTGTAATTAGTACACTCTATACCCTACACTCTATTCCCTACACTCTATACCATACACTCTATACCCTACACTCTATACCCTACACTCTACACTCTATTCCATGCACTCTATACCCTACACTCTATACCCTACACTCTATTCCATACATTCTATACCCTACACTCTATACCCTACACTGTAATCAGTACACTCTACACTCTATACCCTACACTCTATACCCTATACTCTATACCATACAATCCATACCCTACAATCTATACCCTACAATCTACACTCTATACCCTACACTCTATACCCTACAATCTAAACCCTACATTCTATACCCTACACTCTATACCCTACACTCTACACTCTATACCCTACAATCTATACCCTACACTCTACACTCTATACCCTACACTCTATACCCTACACTCTATACCCTACACTCTATACCCTACACTCTATACCATACACTCTATACCCTACACTCTATACCCTACACTCTATACCCTACACTCTACACTCTACACTCTATACCCTACACTCTATACCCTACACTCTATACTCTACACTCTATACCCTACACTCTATACCCTACACTCTATACCCTACACTCTACACTCTATACCTTACACTCTATACCCTAAACTCTATACCCTACACTCTATACCCTACACTCCATACCCTCCACTCTGCACCCTACACTCTACACTCTATACCCTACACTCTATACCATACGCTCTATACCCTACACTCTATACCCGACACTCTATACCCTACACTATACACTCTATACCCTACACTCTACACTGTATACCATACACTCTATACCCTACACTCTATACCCTACACTCTACACTCTATACCCTACACTCTACACCCTACACTCTACACCCTACACTCTATACCATACACTCTATACCCTACACTCTACACTCTATACCCTACACTCTATACCTTACACTCTATACCCTACACCCTACGCTCTATACCCTACACTCTATACCCTACACTCTACACTTTATACCCTACACTCTATTCCATACACTCTATACCCTACACTCTATACACTACACTCTACACTCTATACCTTACACTCTACACTTTACACTATATACCCTACACTCTATAGCCTACACTCTATACCCTACACTCTATACCCTACACTCTACACTCTATAACCTACATTCTATACCCTACACTCTAATCCCTACACTCTACACTCTATACCCTACACTCTATACCCTACACTCTATACCCTACACTATATACCCTACACTCTACACTCTATACCCTACACTCTATGCCCTACACTCTATACCCTACACTCTATACCCTACACTATATACCCTACACTCTATACCCTACACTCTATACCATACACTATATACCCTACACTCTACACTCTATTCCCTACACTCTATACCATACACTCTATACCCTTTACTCTATACCCTACACTCTATAACCTACACTATACACTCTATACCCTACACTCTACACTCTATACCATACACTCTATACTCTACACTCTATACCCTACACTCTACACTCTATACCCTACAATCTATACCCTACACTCTATGCCCTACACTCTATACCCTACACTCTATACCATACAATCTATACCCTACACACTATACCCTACACTCTATACCCTACACTCTACACTCTATACCCTACACTCTATAACATACACTCTATACCCTACACTCTATACCTGACACTCTATACCCTACACTCTACACCCTACACTCTACACTCTATACCGTACACTCTATACCCTACACTCTATACCCTACACTCTACACTTTATACCCTACACTCTATACCCTACACTCTATACCCTACACTCTATACCATACACTCTATACCATTTACTCTATACCCTACACTCTTTACCCTACACTATACACTCTATACCCTACACTCTACACCCTACACTCTATACCCTACACTCTATACTCTATACCCTACAATCTATACCTTACACTCTATACCCTACACTATACACTCTATACCCTACACTCTATACCCTACACTCTATACCCTACACTCTATACTCTATACCCTACACTCTATACCCTACAGGCTATACCCTACACTGTACACCCTACACTCTACACTCTATACTCTACACTCTATACCCTACACTCTATACCCTACACTCTATACCCTACACTCTACACTTTATGCCCTACACTCTATACCCTACACTCTATACTCTACACTCTATACCCTACACTCTACACTCTATACCCTACACTCTATACATAGTAACATAGTAACATAGTAACATAGTAAGGCCGAAAAAAGACATTTGTCCATCCAGTTCAGCCTATATTCCATCATAATAAATACCCAGATCTACGTCCTTCTACAGAACCTAATAATTGTATGATACAATATTGTTCTGCTCCAGGAAGACATCCAGGCCTCTCTTGAACCCCTCGACTGAGTTCGCCATCACCACCTCCTCAGGCAAGCAATTCCAGATTCTCACTGCCCTAACAGTAAAGAATCCTCTTCTATGTTGGTGGAAAAACCTTCTCTCCTCCAGACGCAAAGAATGCCCCCTTGTGCCCGTCACCTTCCTTGGTATAAACAGATCCTCAGCGAGATATTTGTATTGTCCCCTTATATACTTATACATGGTTATTAGATCGCCCCTCAGTCATCTTTTTTCTAGACTAAATAATCCTAATTTCGCTAATCTATCTGGGTATTGTAGTTCTCCCATCCCCTTTATTAATTTTGTTGCCCTCCTTTGTACTCTCTCTAGTTCCATTATATCCTTCCTGAGCACCGGTGCCCAAAACTGGACACAGTACTCCATGTGCGGTCTAACTAGGGATTTGTACAGAGGCAGTATAATGCTCTCATCATGTGTATCCAGACCTCTTTTAATGCACCCCATGATCCTGTTTGCCCTGTTTGCCCCTGATACCCTACACTCTATACCCTACACTCTATACTCTATACCCTACACTCTATACCCTACAGGCTATACCCTACACTCAACACCCTACACTCTATACCCTACACTCTATACCCTACACTCTATACCCTACACACTATACCCTACACTCTACAATCTATACCATACACTCCATACCCTACACGCTATACCATACACTCTATACCACACACTCTATACCCTACACTCTATACCATACACTCTACACTATATACCCTACACTCTATACCCTACAATCTACACTCTATACCCTACACTCTATACCCTACACTCTACACTCGATACCCTACGCTCTATACCATACACTCTATACCCTAAACTCTATACCATACACACTATACCCTACACTCTATACCCTACACTCTATACGCTACACTCTACACTCTATACCCTACACTCTATACTCTACACTCTATACCCTACACTCTACACTCTATACCCTACACTCAATACCCTACACTCTATACCCTACACTCTATACCCTACACTCTACACTCTATACCCTAAACTCTACACTCTATACTCTACACTCTACACTCTATACCTTACACTCTATACCCTACACTCTATACCCTACACTCTACACACTATACCCTACACTCTATACCATACACTCTACACCCTACACTCTATACCCTACACTCTATACCATACACTCTATACCCTACACTCTACACTCTATACCCTAGACTCTATACCATACACTCTATACCCTACACTCTATACCCTACACTCTAATCTCTATACCATACACTCTATACCCTACACTCTATAACATACATTCTACACCCTACAATCTATACCATACACTCTATACCCTACACTCTATAACATACATTCTACACCCTACAATCTATACCATACACTCTATACCCTACACTCTACACTCTATACCATACACTCTATACCCTACACTCTACACTTTATACCCTACACTCCATACCCTACACTCTATAACCTACACTCTATACCCTACACGCTATACCCTACACTCTATACCCTACACTCTATACCCTACACTATATACCCTACACTCTACACCCTACACTCTATTCCCTACACCCTATACCCTACACTCTATACCCTAATCTCTACACCCTACACTCTATACCCTACACTCTATACCCTACACTCTATACCTTACACTCTATACCCTACACTCTACACTCTATACCCTACACTCAATACCCTACACTCTATACCCTACACTCTACACTCTATACCCTAAACTCTACACTCTATACTCTACACTCTACACTCTATACCCTACACTCTATACCCTACACTCTATACCCTACACTCTACACACTATACCCTACACTCTATACCATACACGCTACACCCTACACTCTATACCCTACACTCTATACCATACACTCTATACCCTACACTCTACACTCTATACCCTAGACTCTATACCATACACTCTATACCCTACACTCTATACCCTACACTCTAATCTCTATACCATACACTCTATACCCTACACTCTATAACATACATTCTACACCCTACAATCTATACCATACACTCTATACCCTACACTCTATAACATACATTCTACACCCTACAATCTATACCATACACTCTATACCCTACACTCTACACTCTATACCATACCCTCTATACCCTACACTCTACACTTTATACCCTACACTCTATACCCTACACTCTATAACCTACACTCTATACCCTACACGCTATACCCTACACTCTATACCCTACACTCTATACCCTACACTATATACCCTACACTCTACACCCTACACTCTATACCCTACACCCTATACCCTACACTCTATACCCTAATCTCTACACCCTACACTCTATACCCTACACTCTATACCCTACACTCTATACCCTACACTCTACACTCTATACCCTACACTCTATACCCTACACTCTATACCATACACTCTATACCATACACTTTATCCCCTACACTCTATACCATACACTTTATCCCCTACACTCTATACCATACACTCTACACTCTATACCCTACACTCTGCACTCTATACCCTACACTCTATAACCTACACTCTACACTCTATACCCTACAGTCTACACTCTATACCCTACACTCTATACCCTACAATCTATACCATACACTCTATACCATACACTCTATACCCTACACTCTATACCCTACACTCTACACTCTATACCCTACACTCTATGCCCTACAATCTATACCATACACTCTATACCATACACTCTATACCCTACACTCTAAACCTCACACTCTACACTCTATCCCGTGCACTCTATACCATACACTCTACACTCTATACCCTACACTCTACACCCTACACTTTACACTCTACACCCTACACTCTATACCCTACACTCTACACTCTATACCCTACACTCTACACTCTATACCCTACACTCTATACCCTACAATCTATACCATACACTCTATACCATACACTCTACACCCTACACTCTATACCCTACACTCTATACCCTACACACTATACCCTACACTCTATACCATACACTCTATACCCTACACTCTATACCTCACACTCTACACTCTATCCCCTGCACTCTATACCATACACTCTACACTCTATACCCTACACTCTACACTCTATACCCTACACTCTATACCCTACACTCTATACCCTACACTCTATACCCTACAATCTACACTCTATACCCTACACTCTATACCCTACAATCTTTACCATACACTCTATACCATACACTCTATACCTCACACTCTACACTCTATCCCCTGCACTCTTTACCATACACTCTACACTCTATACCCTACATTCTTTACCCTACACTCTACACTCTATACCCTACACTCTATACCCTACACTCTACACTTTATACCCTACACTCTACACTCTATACCCTACACTCTATACCCTACAATCTATACCATACACTCCTTACCATACACTCTATACCCTACACTCTATACCTCACACTCTACACTCTATCCCCTACACTCTACACTCTATACCCTACACTCTATACCCTACAATCTATACCATACACTCTATACCATACACTCTATACCCTACACTCTATACCCTACACTCTATACCCTACACTCTACACTCTATACCCTACACTCTATGCCCTACAATCTATACCATACACTCTATACCATACACTCTATACCCTACACTCTAAACCTCACATAGTAACATAGTTAATAAGGCCGAAAAAAGACATTTGTCTATCCAGTTCAGCCTATATTCCATCATAATAAATACCCAGATCTACGTCCTTCTACAGAACCTAATAATTGTATGATACAATATTGTTCTGCTCCAGGAAGACATCCAGGCCTCTCTTGAACCCCTCGACTGAGTTCGCCATCACCACCTCCTCAGGCAAGCAATTCCAGATTCTCACTGCCCTAACAATAAAGAATCCTCTTCTATGTTGGTGGAAAAACCTTCTCTCCTCCAGACGCAAAGAATGCCCCCTTGTGCCCGTCACCTTCCTTGGTATAAACAGATCCTCAGCGAGATATTTGTATTGTCCCCTTATATACTTATACATGGTTATTAGATCGCCCCTCAGTCGTCTTTTTTCTAGACTAAATAATCCTAATTTCGCTAATCTATCTGGGTATTGTAGTTCTCCCATCCCCTTTATTAATTTTGTTGCCCTCCTTTGTACTCTCTCTAGTTCCATTATATCCTTCCTGAGCACCGGTGCCCAAAACTGGACACAGTACTCCATGTGCGGTCTAACTAGGGATTTGTACAGAGGCAGTATAATGCTCTCATCATGTGTATCCAGACCTCTTTTAATGCACCCCATGATCCTGTTTGCCTTGGCAGCTGCTGCCTGGCACTGGCTGCTCCAGGTAAGTTTATCATTAACTAGGATCCCCAAGTCCTTCTCCCTGTCAGATTTACCCAGTGGTTTCCCGTTCAGTGTGTAATGGTGATATTGATTCCCTCTTCCCATGTGTATAACCTTACATTTATCATTGTTAAACCTCATCTGCCACCTTTCAGCCCAAGTTTCCAACTTATCCAGATCCATCTGTAGCAGAATACTATCTTCTCTTGTATTAACTGCTTTACATAGTTTTGTATCATCTGCAAATATCGATATTTTACTGTGTAAACCTTCTACCAGATAATTAATGAATATGTTGAAGAGAACAGGTCCCAATACTGACCCCTGCGGTACCCCACTGGTCACAGCGACCCAGTTAGAGACTATACCATTTATAACCACCCTCTGCTTTCTATCACTAAGCCAGTTACTAACCCATTTACACAAATTTTCCCCCAGACCAAGCACACTCTACACTCTATCCCGTGCACTCTATACCATACACTCTACACTCTATACCCTACACTCTACACCCTACACTCTACACTCTACACCCTACACTCTATACCCTACACTCTACACTCTATACCCTACACTCTACACTCTATACCCTACACTCTATACCCTACAATCTATACCATACACTCTATACCATACACTCTACAC